>NC_136912.1:86009707-86042207 GCF_949606895.1 Notothenia rossii | reverse complement strand
TTCCACACAAACCCAGCACACAACAGGGAGACTAAATACCTTAAACCACAACCAGGTGCCGGAAGTGAATAATTGTGGTGTAAACAAATGTAATAGAATAGAAACAATCAACAACAACAAAATAAGCGTTTTCTCTCCTACAGTGGGGATCAAACTCTCATTTATTTTCTGTCATACCTGAAATGAAAATGTCCTATAAGCAAACAGAGGTGTAGACATTTCCATTTCAATCTTGAGCTGCACCTATCATCACTTTACTGCGCAGTTACACCCCTCCAGCTCCACCCATTATGCACCTCTCCTCCAGGTTGCCTAGCGACGTGGCTCTGGTGATGTGTCCCCGCAGACTGCTCAGCTCACGCCCCACCTCCCTCCTCCACTGCTCCATCCTCCTCTCGGCTCCTGGACTGTGATCACTCCTCGATTCGGCCCGAGTCCTCCGCTCCTCACGCAGCTGCTGCACCTCCTCTGGAGAAGAACAGAGGGTTACTTTTAGGAAGAGATTTATTTTTCCCCCTTAGCAGCCTTGAGAACAAATCGGAATGATTTATTCATGTCTTTAATTATGGATGAACCCTTCTTTGATGAGTGTACTTTGCTTTTACAGACATTAGTAGTGGAGAGTGAAGGAAGACGGGAGGATTAGTAGGATATTAACTGAATGACACAGTGAAAAATAATTTGTAAACATCATTATCATAATTGTACATTTATTCACTTAGCAAACTATTTTCTACACCAACATAGATGGGAGGTACAAAACAAGCCACAGTAGATCTAGGATAGACAAAGATCAAACCTCTTTAATGAAAATAAATGAGACCTTGTCAGAAAAATGTGGTTATTTTTCTCACTTGTTCAATGAAATGTAAATCATGTTGCTTAATGACTCAGTGAGGCTTTTGCTATTAGTTCCACTCACGCTCTTATTATCTGAGATATACTAAATACAACTGATATTATGCAGAAGTCGGAGCAAAAATTGATAAAAGTTTATTTAATGTAAGCTCAACAACAACACAGTTGACCAAAAGTGTTTATAAGACCCCAAGGAAAAGAGGGAAATGGATAAACAAAACAAAAAGTTACATGCAGTTAAAGGCAAGGCAAGGATATTTTATTTATATGGCATTTTTCAGCACGTGGCGATTCAAAGTGCTTTGCAAAATAAAAACAAAAGACATTTAAGAACAAATACAGCATAAATACATTATTAAATGGCATTTAAAAACAGGCATAAAAAGCAAAGATAATGAAATTAAATAAATAAATAAACACAGCAGGAACAGAATACATGACTAAAAGGGATACTGTAAATTAAAAGCAGCGGCAAATAGATGCGTTTTTAGTCTGGATTTGAAATTAGGAAGTGTTTCAGCGGACGTGCACGATTTGGGCAGTTTGTTCCAGATTGTTGGGGCATAACAACTAAAAGCTGTTTTTCCATGTTTAGTTGTTATTCTCGGAACAGAGACCCGACCCATTTTAAGGGAAGTAAATTAAAGTGTGTTTAAATTATTGAAGGACTGAGATAATTAAAACAGAAGGAGGATTAAGTTAAATTGAAAGGATTGATAATCATTTTGTGTTAGCATATTATAATAATTACTTTCAACAATAGACAGGACTCAGGTGTTGATGTGTTTGCGGGGGGATAATGTGACCCGGTATAGAATGATGTAAGAGGTCATGGTCAGTAGGTTACCTTGTAGTGTCTGGACGTCACATTGTTGAGACTGTCTCTCCTTTTCCACGTCACGGAGTCTCTGGGTGAGAGACTCAATTGTCTTGAAACAAATTAAGAAAAACATGTTTTAATTCTGTCACTGATATCTCTAAACGCTCAGGGACCAGTTTATTAGGGACATCTGACAAGTGGTAACAAGTGACATGTAATGGTATACTTTCAGTTTTCTGACAATATCACAGTTTTTTAAACTTTAGTACGGTTTGAATGCAGAGATCAAATAAGAGGGAGAGGACTGAGTTGGACTTTTTTACAAAAACCAATGATTGCTTGACATCTGAATATGCTAAATCAAATCAAAAATAGTGACATTCATAAAGTCATCCACAGTAAACTTGAGAGGATTTAATCCTGCTCCATGTTGCTTGGCTAGTGGTTCCTCTGTGCCAAATTTCTAACAACAGTAATGTAGTCTAGTACAACACCACTGTAAAATACAACCTCAACATCAAAAAGTCATTATATTCTGAAATTCCCAACATAATCAACAAAAACCGAGTAGTATAAAGTTGGTCGTGCTAGATTTGAATGGTACAGCCGTTGTATTAGATTGTCCAGGTGTACATAAGGAAGTACCCACTGAGTATACATGCCATAATATTTGCTACTTTGTGGTAACTGTTGGATTTTGCACACTTGGATTGATTAAACAAACATTCACACACCTGGCTCTGTATCTGTAGCTGTGACTGGATGGCAGCGAGGTCTGCCCACTGAACTGTGGGACCATGAGAGGGAGAAGGATGGCGGAGCAGGGGGGATCGAGGAGGAAGAGCAGGAGGGCCAAAATCTGAACCATGAAGCTTCTCCCTGGTTGGAAACAAATCTGTAGAGGAAGAGGCATGTCAGGTTGAGACTGTGAGAGTTCAAACCAGTGTCCTTCAGCAAGTAACACTCACAAAAATGTCCCTTTTAGTCATATAAAGAAACTGACAATAGCTAACCCACCTTCTCTTCCTTTAGCAAATTTCCCTGGTGACGTCAGTCTCTCCTGTGAACACATAAAAACAATTTAAGAGCATTAGGGAATTACCAAGTTGAGAACCACTGCTATAGACTTTTTCATTCATGGAGATTGCTGCTGTTGTTTTATACTGCTTTGTTTGACACATTTTGACTATAAACCTCTGTTTAAAAAGATGAAGTTGTAAATTCACAGAGGTAAGGTTGAGTGTCCTTATTTGTACTTGAGCCAGTCATGCCTGTAACTACAAGGACCTTGGGTTAAGCCAAGACTCACCAATCAATGTAATAACAAGACAATTGAACTTGTTTCAGAGAATTTCTGTCCTAAAAACCATATGTTCTTTGCTTGCGAAGATTTATAAAAAAAATGTAGTTATAAGATGTTGTCCATGAACCCTTTTACTCTAACAGAAAGAAAGGCTTTTTTCACATCCTTTGCTCTTTGTCAAAGTGGCAATTGTGATCTTCTAGTGGAGCGTCACTGCCATCTACAGATCAAACCAATAATGACAATTACCAGCAGATCACAGGCTCTCTTAAGTTGAATAGGTTACTCCTTTTACTGATGCACACAAAAAAAAGTGTATTTTATTTCCAGCTAGATCATTAAGGTAAGGCAATCTGAATCTACTTACCCTCATCTTTGCAACGCTGCCATCAGCCACTGACAGGATAGAACTCAGCTGAGTGTCCCAGTTCATGTCGGTATTAACCTAGAAAGAAATGCATCAAGTTGTCAATACACGCTTCATTCATCAGCATTAGTCAGTTAATTTTGTTATCCTTGGCGCAATTCTTTTGTGGCCTGACAGTGACATTGCAACATCAAAAACCACTTTGGGATAGTGAGACAGTAACTTTAGACTTAGACTGGCTTTGTGGCTGGGCTGTGAGGTAACAGCCTATAGAGATCTCTGACACTCTGATGGGGATTAGGTTACAGCAGGGGTTGACATTTGTTTTTGCATGTTTGTAGTGATGCTTATTAGCTGGCAAAAATGTGCAGGCTGTCTGACAATGCAAGGAGCCTACATTGGTCTCCAGAATGAGTCTGAAGTGTTTTATGATGTGGACCTGGTCAAATATTCTCTATATGAGAAAAAACAACCCATTTTTGCATTTCCAAAACGGATGAATCTTTCCTAAATCTGAAACTGTGTTTTAAGGAATATCTGGCTTCCCCAGGATGATCTAATCCAGATTTTAACAGTAAAGGTTTTTGATTGAGACATGATACAATTTGGTCTAGATATGAAAATACAATGGATTACCTCATTTTTGTCTATTTAAAAAAGGGTTTTCTTCAGACAGAGTTGAGACTTCACGTAAAATGTCTAACAAGGGCTTAAAAAAACAGAGGATCGGTTGCCCAGCAATGTATTTTAAGTTTTTCTTAACTTTTCACTTAATTATTCCTAATCGTGACCTGCTAAATTTAGCCTCGTATCTTCAGGACATTGGGGAATATTTTGCCATCTTTAAGGATCAGTTACAGAAACAAACAGAAGATACATGTAAAAACCAAGGACACTAAGCAGGGTTCCCAAAACAAACCAGTCATGATAACGCGAAGGGGGCGTAGCGACTATAAAAAGCCTCTGATTTAACCGAAGCTAATTTCAGTTAGCAGGTGACTGACAGCGTTTATAACCTTGTTGTCTTGGTTGGAAAAATAATGACTAATCGTTTCTTATACACTTAGTGAGTCTTCTTCTGATTATAACATGCAAACTGGTCGCTGAGAAGAGAATAGTTAATGTCAAAGGAAAACAATACAAATGTTTAGGTTAGCTGGCTAGTCAGGCTAACGTTACTCACAGAAAATCTTGCGACTCCACTTTTAAATCCAGGAGCCCATAACGGCGACGTGATTGCGTATGACGTAGCCGCGTGTTGACTTCTGGGAATTGTAGTATATGGTGACCAGCACCATATAGATAGAAGAGATATTCTCTCTATATGGCGCTGATGGTGACTATTGTCTTTACCGGCAAAATAGGTAAAGAGCATCAATAGACTTTCTCAGAAACAATATACATTGTATATAATTATGTTGTCATTCCTTGTTAGAAGAGATTTTTTAAAGAAAAGGCAAGACAACTCTCACAACGGTTAATTAAAAAACACCATATCCCACAATCCAAAGCTTTGTATTGACATGCAGCAATGGCGGCTTCCACTGCCAATGTGGAAAGCATAACAGCACTGTTGGATAACTATTTATCAAAAGTTGGATTTGAAGTTCACCCTCTGAAGGTATGTTTGCACTTGTGTATTTCTTGATAGCCGGAAGGGCTTCAAAGTGGGAAAAATACAATGTAATGCATCTACCGTACTATACTGCCTGTGTTGTTCTCTGACTGTCCCAACATGTCCACAGGTCGGATGGTATAACTCTCTGCTTCCTCCCACCCTGCGCCTCGCTCACCCAGATGACTGCCTGGCTGTGGTGGTGCTCAGCACTCCTGCTTTGTTTGAACAAGCCTTCCTGCCCTTCATGGAGGAGAGGGGCTGCCAGGGACTGTCTGACCCCATAGACCAGTGTGTCAAACGCTGCGTGTCCTCTGCTGTGTCCCAGGTAAGTGGTGCAGCACAATTTTGACTAAAGGTATTTACTTATAAAGTTGCAGACTGCAGCTTATTATACCTGCCCTTTGTGCATAGCATGATCTAATAGGATACAGAAGCAGAAACCAAGGCAAAGTTCTAAACGTCTGATACATAAAAATAAACATATCTCAATTGTATTTGTTTATAACCAACTAAAATAGATATTTTTAAAGTGTTAATATTTGCCATTGCAGCAGACAAAACGAGTTTTTATGATCAGTTCAATTGGAATTTAGATATTTCCATGATCAGTTTGTGACCCCTCAATATGCCCATCTCCCCTCCCCGTCCTGCAGTGTTTCCCAGGACAGGAAGTGGATGTGAGGTACGATTATGAGCTGCTTCCCAGCAGGAAGCCGAAGTTCTTGGCACAGACTGCGGCTCACGTGTCCGGAGCAGCTTTCTACTACCAACAGTCTGATGTAAAAGACCAACCCTGGGCTGAAAAAGTAACGCTATTCAATAATGAGGAATCTAAATGTTTAAGTCTTATTACACTCTTGTAGTGCAATGTTTCCATTCTTAGCTTTCCCCCTCTCTTACTCGCAGAAGATGTTCGGAGTGTGTGTGCATCCGAGGTTCGGGGGCTGGTTTGCCATCCGTGCCCTGTTGGTGTTTGGAGGTGTGACGGTGGGCTCTGAGATGGTGCAGCCTCCTCCTCCTGACTGTGTGCCGTCCAGAGAGGGCAGGATTCAGCTGCTTGAAGACTTCAACTATCGCTGGCAGGTACAGGACCTCAGCACGGTCATCCATAAAACCTGAAACACACAACTTGAATGGACCACAGGGGAAACCAAACGCTTTAATGTCAGAGATCTCCAGACCGACTGCCTTTAGATTAGAGACCCCCAACTGTGGTTGTCCATGATCCGATATATGTCCGTTGTCTGTACTGTAGGTGCTGAGATGAGAATATAGATTTCAACATGATTTGTTCTATATTCTTTTATATAAGGACCTCACATTTTGCTGGATAAAAAAAGCAAGTGTTCTGTTTGAGGATAATGTGTGAAATATTTTACATGCAAGTAATTAATTATTTTATTCTGTTGATGAGTAATTTGTCTCTCGACTAATTTGATTTTGGTGGAGAGATATTGTTTGTGATTCTAAGCACATTTTAGACAACAACTCTAGGGTATGTTCTAATGGGTGTTCATCCTGTTATTAACTTTATGATGAATCAAATTTATTCAGAAATCTTTTCCATCGCCAGGACTGGAGCTACAGAGACATCGTCCGCCCGGTCCAGATCTACTCTCAGAAACAAAAAGACTACTTTGCAACTCCTCCTGCTGAGCGGTGTGCTCTGCTAAAGACTTGGGGTTTCTTTTCGAGGGAAAGCGATCAACCTGATCCAACATCAGACACAGAGAGTCAGGTGACCGGACATGGCTGAAACAGCTGAAGAGTGGAAGTATTGCAGATCCTCTCTGAGAACAAACCTCCACTGCTGAGCTTGTAAGGCTTTGCTGAAAACTTTTTAAGGTACGAGGGATACTTTTCAGGCACCTGCGCATGAACATCAACTGCTTTATGGCCTTCTTATTATGTGTTTCATCATAGTCTTCTCTACATTTGTCCACACCATTGAGAAAAAGCAGTTTCTAGCATCTGAAACAGGAACTTACTTGGATCTATGAATATGTTTTAAAAATTGGCGCAAAATTGGGTGCTGGTGCAAACTGTGTGAGTTTGTTTAAACCAATTATTTTGAGATATTATTTTTTAAAAGGAACATTTTACGTTCTGGTAAATGAACCCAAAGAGAACAGACACTCCTTCTGGAATATTACATTTGCTTATATTTTGAGGCCATAAAATAAACAAAAGATGAATGTATGACTCCACGGATCTTATTTTAACAAATATTATGTAAGGTTAGAGTCCTTATCTAGATTGACTAAAATCAGGAAACCAATCACACTGAAGAAGAAAAAAGGATTGCTTCCCCATTATACAAAAAAAAAGCAAACGTATCTTTTTTTATAAATACTGGTTGAATTTGTCCAAGTTTTGAGTTTTTCCTCTTGAGGTCTTTATCTTCAACCCATTATAATGTGGCCATTAACATTATTTTATTTTAACATAATGAACATTTATTCAGCAAATTACTGTCAGATTAAATAGGGGTTATGATAAAACAGAATTTTGCTTTGATGCTTTAGAAATGTGTGAATTATACCTCCAGAACTATAACTTCATTTTATGATGTGACTCCAAAGTATTTGTGCCATCCATCTCATGTCTTTTCAGCTTCGTCCTTGTCTCCAGTTTACCTGACACTAAGCTTGATGCATAATAGATGTGAGCTCGCTCCGACCCCTCCCCTCTGGTGACAGACTGACTACTTTCAACTGTGACTAACCCCTCTGTTTGTGGGTCAGCGGCCCACACAAAAATGTGACCGAGGATCTGTTATCAGAGTATTTTTTTATTTTTTATATAATACATTTTAACAAAGCTACATTTACATAGACCAATGAAAAGCTGCCTTCAACACCCAATGAACATCTGCACTGAGAAACTCCACCAACCAGTTAGGGGGGAGGGGGGCGTTTTTCATATTTTTATAATTTTTCTTCTTCTTCTGCAATCATCAGGGTTGCGGTCGGATAATCCAAAAATCAGCTCCTAACGTCTAACCCTATCGTCTATTCCTTGACCTCTGAGTGAAACGTCACGGGGTTAAGGGATAGTGGATAGGAGAATTCTAAAGGACTTACGTGAAGAGACTGCGGTACTTTAGAGAATCCGACTGCACTTTCACTATCCAACGTGTTTATGATGCGCCAGCGGACGTCATAAATGTGCGTCTGCTGCTGTGGGGAAACTGGAAACTACAGTTTTCTATACAGCGGACTACAACATGGATAAATTCATCTAGACCAGGGGTCACCAACCTTTTTGTCACAGAGGTCTACTTCAAGGGTACTGAGTAATACGAAGGGCTACTTGTTTGATACAAACTTCCTAAATAACATAATTGCACGGTTCACATTTAATGATAATATTATTATTAATAATAATCAGAATACATATTCATTTACTGTATGTGAAGGACTGTCTGATCACATGTTAATGTTAATTATTCCTCACAATAATTATTGACAATGATTTACCATTGTTATAGCAACCCCATTGTTTTGTTATGAAAATGTATCTATATTTATACACATTCTCGCGAGATCTATCAGGGGTCGTTGTAATGCTGCGTTCACACCGGACGCGACTTCGCTCTAATCGGTTGAGTTTCACCGCTGCTGCCAGCTGTGTTTACTCGCATCTTTCAAACAAGACGCGCTGGCTCGGGAGCTACAACTACAACAAAATGAACATATTTTACCGTGATTAAATTGTAATACACGTTTCTAAATGATGCCGAAGTAACAACATACTGATACCGTTTAGTAAAAAACATGAATTAATGCTTGACAAGTATGCAGACAAGACGGCAGGCGAAAAACCTTTTAAAATGCTTGTTTTCTGAATGGAGATTGGGTCGACCAGGCTAAGCTAACGTTGTATATGCTCATTCCACACTCATAACAACGGCCTACAGACATAAATAAACCAGCGACTGTATTCGCCATGACACAGACAGTCTGTGGTTTGTACTTGTTTAACTTTTGTCCAGTTTCTGAAAAGATATGAGGAGCTGTGATCTCTGTTTGCGATGTTTTCTGGTTGAACGTCAGTGGCAGGCTGAGATCCTCACCACTGCTGTGTGTGTTCGGTGTGTGTGTGTGTGTTTGCGGTGTGGTGATGAGGCCCATGATCGTAGTTGCTCATGCTAGCTTGTCTCAGCTAAAGGTGGAACGGAGATTTGGTGCGTGGAGTTCAACTCTGAACCTATCTGGGGTCAGAGTTGAATTTCACGCACCAAATCTCCATTTCACTTACATATGTACATACAAAATGTGTGCTTTTAAAATGTTATATTCAATATTGTCATTTTAAAAATTAAAAATGTATTCAATAATATTTTTAGACGGAGCTCCATGGTGACTTGTGCTATTTTTAGAAAATGCACGCGGGCGACCAATTTCCCCCCTGCGGGCGACTTAGTGCCCGCGGGCACCGCGTTGGCTACCCCAGATCTAGAGACTCTGCACCAAGGGCGCCGGAAGCAGGGGGGCCAGGGGGCCATTGGCCCCCCCACTTTTCAGCCCTGCCCCACATTTTCGCAGCAGCAGATGCCGCGGAAAACTGTACAAATCCCGTTTCAATAATTCCCCTCTACTCTAAAGTCGCATCTAAAACGCGATCTGATCTAGCTGTGTACATTTTGTTATTTTTGATTGTTATATTCAGTCTCACTAGCTTCAGGCATGTTTGAAGCTTGTAAAGGGAAGATGACAGCTCTCACTCGCCACTCTGCTGTTCCTCAGCGCCGCTCCCCCTCCCTCCCGCTGAAATTATGAATGTAAGGTGTATAGTAATCATAGATAACACGGCAGGGTCCGTTACAGTTTGTTTTTATCTGATTTCAAATAAGCAAAGTCTTGGCTTTCAGTACATTAAACTTGTTTCGGCAAATTCAGATGATAAATAGGCCTACAACTTTGAAGCTTGTAACGGAATAATTACAAGCGGAGAACGGAGTAATTTAACGTCACTGCAGGCATAACAACAGCCGGTGTTTCTCGTGAGTCTTTTCCCCGGGAAACAAACACAATACACACAAACGCAAAAATACACAAACACACACGTATATACACGCGGCGCGGAACACTGTACAAATCCCGTTTCAATAATTCCCCTCTACTCTAAAGTCGCATCTAAAACGCGATCTGATCTAGCTGTGTATATTTTGTTATTTTGTATTGTTATATATATTCAATCTCATTAGCTACACGCATTTTTTAAGCTTGTAAAGGGAAGACCACAGCTCGCCTCTCACTGGCCACTCTGCTCTTCCGCAGCGCCGCTCCCCCTCCCTCCCGCTGAAATTATGAATGTAAGGCATAGTAATCATAGATAACACGGCAGGGTCCGTTACAGTTCGTTTTCATCTGATTTCAAATAAACAAAGTCTTGGCTTTCAGAATATTAAACTTGTTCAGATGATAAATACAGGTTTGAAGTTTGTAATGGCATAATTACAAGCGGAGAACTGAGTAATTTAACGTCACAACAGGCATAACAACAGCCGGTGTTTCCCGTGAGTGCAGTAATCCAAACGAAAATATCTTCCCTCCGTAGTATTTTTGATCATTTGCTCCGCTAATAATCAATCAGATCGATGGATTCCAGAGAAGAGAAACACTTTAAAGGCCTTTTTCTCAAAACGATGACTCTGTAACAGTCATTATATAATGTGACATATTTTGCTTAATATTTGGAGTACAAAAACAATCCTGATCTCATTAGAAAGCTAGGAATCAAAATGTGTCTTCGGGTCAATGCGAACGATTTCGATGGAGCAGGTCACTTTGCATTAGGTAAAATAAAGCAGGCAGACATAACAGGAAGAATATGTACATTTTAACCCAATCAAATAGGACATTGTCACACCATTCAAATGTATCCATGTAAATTACAACCAATAAAAAAGCTTAGATTTGTTTATTTGTTACGTTGTTTACTTTATTTGTTACGTTGTTCTGCTGTGTGTGTCAGCCGTTAACCTAGAGATATAAAGAATATATACACTTGCAAACATGTCAGAAGAACCAGCGCAGAAGAAAACTAAATACGGTCAATCTAAACTTAAATTTAACAACTGGAAGGTCACATCCCTGACTACCACATCTCCGGAGGCTGGACCTTCTTCAAACAGCGAAGCCAGATGAACCCAAAAGCAGCAGCTCTAGTCTGCGGCCGCAGAAACTGTCAAAACCGCCGCCGACCCCACCGCCGCCGTTGTTGAACCGAAACAGGCTGGTTCCAACTGCATGGAGGTTTGCTGTCGGGACATTGAGGCGGTTAAAGCTGTACAGCTAACTATCAGAAAAAAGGAGACCGCTAGTAGATTATTTGGGCAAAGAGAAGGTACTTCAACGCAGAATGGTACAAAAACAGAGTGGTTAATTCTTTGCAAAACCACTAAACGATAGTGATAAATTGCGATGTTAACAACCTCATGATAACCTCATTTTTTTTTTTACTTAGGATCATACCTGTGTTTAGTCTAGAAAAAGGTGAATGTGTGCATTTTATTATAAAATTGTGTATATTTACAGACTGTTGCAAACACTAAGAAGCTTATAAACATCAGGTTTAAAACTAAGAGCTTTACAAAAAAGTAACACAATTAAAGATGTTTGGAGTTTTATTTGAGTTATTCATTTACATTTTTTGTCAAAGAGATGCTGATTTGAAACCGTTGTAGCCGTTACGGCATTTCCTGTTTCTGCCGGAGAGAGGGGAGTTTGTCCCAAAGCTTGCCGCTGTATTTACTCCCTCCATCTTACAGGAGGGAGCCTCATGTGTCACTCCACGGAGTTCACTCCGTCACGGAGGGGGAGTGTCTAGGGCGTAGTTTGGGATTGGGCCATACACACGCACTTTTTTTGGCCCCCCCCAATTCTAAAATGAATCCGGCGCGCCTGCTCTGCACTGTGTTCTGATGCGGTTGCTTTATGAACGTGGACAACAGAGAAACACATTATTCATGATCAAAGTTGGAATTGAAATAAAAAAGGAAAGTGAAACTTATGCTCGTCACCCTCTCCCTCCGATCCACATTAATACAAATGATCCCAATACGTATGATTGTATGAAAATATCTTAAAATAAATACAAATGTCTTTATTATAAACGTTAGTCCTTAACATCTATCACTGTGTATATCACCATTCAAACATCTTTTTAAAAGTTGAACAAACCCCACACAGCTCAGTATGAAATGAAATGTTGACTTTATTTGATCATTTCAGTAAAAACTAACGATCATATTTCTCTTTTTGATTATAATACTGATGAACGTTCAAAACAAAGCACTTTGGCAACTTACCACATACGTTTTAAAATGCTTAATAAGTACCGTAACTTTCATGATATAATTTCTCGGTCATAATCGGTTGTTTCCGTGAACGGCCGACTGTTGTGTGACGGATAATGCTGCGGTCGCAAGGCATTGTGGGGCAGCATTTTCTCCTCTCCTTTCGGTAAGGGAGGTCCAGTGGTTCCTAAGCTAAAGGAGGTTAACTGATCTAAAGGAAGTTTGAAACCTCCTTTCCCAAACCTGCCAACCCTACCGATTTGGGCGGTAGTCTACCGCTTTTGACGTGTTTCTACCCATACTTGTCAACCCTCCCGATTTTCGCGGGAGACTCCCGATTTCATTGCCCTCTCCCGGTTTCCTCCCGAGGTCATATTTCTCCCTAATTTCTCCCGATTTCTGACAAAATCAGATTTACACACGACTGTTTCCACTCGGACTTTAATACAGCTACACCATTGTTTGGTTTCCATGGTAACACGTCTCTTTAGTAGTGCGCGCAACTCAAAGTCTTGAGAGGGTGAGGCAGATATTCACAGAAAACAGAACAAGAATCGACAACTACTCTACTCTCTGCTCACTCCTTTCCTGTAAAATACAGATCCAGCCCACACATATGCTCCATCAAGGACGGTGCTACAGGCCGCAAGGCAGTGCACTTACAACTACAATAATCATGTTAATGTTAATCTAACATCTCCGGCGATCCACTAACACCCCTCCCCTGGCTTCATCCAATGTTCACACAAGAGTTCTACATCCTAACACATCCTTCATCTACACTGGCCCTGTCTCAGGTCGACTATTTTCATTTCCTCGGTCCTCGGTCTCACCGGAAGTTGATTTGTCTGCGCCATCTTGAGTACCGTCCCATGGCTCTTATTTCTGCCGGAGGACCGAGGATCGAGGAGCGATAATGGAGGAGCCATAATCGAGGAACCACCAGTCCATCCTCCGAGGAAATCCTCAGATACTCCCCCCGCCCCCTTACTGTGTATCGCTCACTGATTGGACGATGCAGTGCATGCACTGATCTCATGCTTCTTGTTCTTGACATGAGAGCAGTACCCCAGCGGAGTGAAGAAAATAAATGAAACTCACGAGAGTCACTCCTCAGTTTAAACTGTGTTTTGTTTCAATTCATGTATCATTTAGTTACAAATATGTGATATATCTGAACAACAAAGTGGTCAAAAATCATTGTATTCATTTATTGGAAACATTTTCATGATCGCTTTTTTCGTTTTATATTTTCATTTACTGTCATTTCCATTCAGTCAGTCATTAAGTGCTATTACAATGTTAATGTGCTACATATCCACACAAACAAACAAAGTGTGCAATCCAATAAATGTTAGTCTAACTGGGTTTTGATAGATAATATATATCTTTTTCTTCTCTCTATTATTTTATTTCTATTGTGCACTCTAATCAATATTAATCAAACTATTGTTCGTTTATACATTTTAAGAATGGCGTTTATCTTTTTTGAGAATGAGTTCTTATTTGATTTTATTTATTGGGGTCTACAACAGATGATACACGTGTTTGTGTCAGTAAATGTGTGGCAGGGTTGTTTGTGAAAATAACGGGGACAGAGCTGCTGTCAGACGAACAGCTGTGCGACGTCATAACAAACGGACGTCGCTTCACGTGACGCTCCGGAGGAAAGGACGTCCCATTGCTCTTAAAACTCATTTCCCTCTTTCTCGTGGTTTCCTTGCGTCCCTCCATGCTTCCCTGGAGGGAGGGACTAAACACAGGGAAACGACGCAAGTGAGGGAAGCAAGCATTTAATTTAACCGACCTGAGACGGGGCCACTGTCTCAACGAAAGAGGACTAAACACATTAAAAATATAATAAAATGTGGAGACTTAGGGATATGTATCTCCCATTCTTTTACTTTTCGGGCATTTTACAGACCAGACATGTCGTTGATGTCACTGTTTACCAAACTACCACTTTTTCTGAAAAATGCATAAAATGATGCAATATATATTAAATATATGGTTTATACATGTAATTACTGGGGTTCCATTTCTTCTGATTACCTAATTTGGGCGCGCAAACCTACCTCTTTTGGATTTGGAAAGGTTGGCATGTATGCTTTCCTATCATCTAGAATTTGAGCGGCACTTATCATGGCTGCTACTGAGGGACTTCCGGGTCATTTCACTCCGTTAGGAAGGTTCCTAAGCTAAATGGACTATTCGACTTCAGCCCAGTTCTTCAGTAGAAACTCAGTGCCGATTAAATATCTTGTTACACCTCTAGATGTCGCTGTTCTCCAAATAACACAAAGTGTGCACTCTTGTTTCTCAGCAACATCTGCAGTTGTTCAATAAGGTGCTCAATAAAGTGTAACTTCAGGTAACCCATCTCTCATCCTAAAGTCTACAATCTATCCTCTGAAACTGTTGAGTTAGTCTTATATCACAGACCTTTCATGAGTTATTTTTCTTTAAGCAGCTTAACTTTCTCCTGCCTTCACTGTTCACTCTTCGCTTTCATCATTTGAGAGTTTTTGTCCCGCTGAGCTATCTATTGCTTTATTTCACATCATCTCTTCATTAAAACACCTCCCCTAGCTCCCTCTTACTGCATCCCTCTCCTCACCCCTTTCTTCCTCACTGTGCTATACTCCGTCTATCTGTATACTGAATCAGCATTTTAGAGCAGTATGCCGCAGGCCTGCAGAGAAGCAGACCATGGAGTTAATTATACTCCCTCAGATACTCAATCTTTCCTCCATCCCCTTCCTCTGTTTCTCTATCCCACCTCTCTTCCTCCCCCCTCTCTCACTTGTTTTCTCTCTTTCAATGTACATGACTTAAGTCAGATAACTCTGCAGTTACAAGTCACATCAGAATGACTATCTGTTTTAGTTATTTCACTATATTCATCACAGGTATGATGCGTTTCAAGCAGAGTAAAGTCTAAGCATAATAATAACTAAAAGATAAATGTGTTGCACCATTTTGACCACAAACATTTGTTGACCTCAAAACTAGACAACAAGAACGAAACAGACACAGAAAACTTTCCAGACTCCTTGGATGCCTCTTGAAAGGTGGAGGGATAATTGTCTTTGGGGAAATTGGTCAGAGTGAGAAGCCGAGCCTCCAGGTCTCAGGGTTTCTAGGTCTCTGTTGTTGTGGGTGAGAAATCCGTTTTTCCTCTAATGTGAGTACAGCATGCCTCACCACCAGTAGTACCTGCAGTACAGTGATATCTGAGTGGAACAGTTAGGCTGCGAGTCAGATAAACTCATAGAGAGAATGAGCTAAGGTGCAAATTAAGATGGATGCAGCTTCCTCTTTTTCCCTCAGTTTAGTTTCCTCATGGAGTTTGTTATACTTCCTCAGATATACTCAAACTCTCCTATTTCCTCTTCTCTGTTGCTCTTATATCTTTTTTCCACCCCATCTCTTTCTCGTTTTCTTTTTGAATTCCTTCCAATGTACATGACTTATAGCCAGCTAACTCGACACATCCAAGTTTCAAGTCACGTCCAAATGTACTGCCTCTGTTGTTGTGGGTGAGAAATCAGTTTTTCTCTAATGTGAGTACAGCATGCCTCACCAGTTGTACCTGCAGTACAGTGATATCTGGAAGTGGGATATTTAGAGAAAACAGCTCAAATGCGAATAACATGCACCGGAAGATCCAGCTTCCTCTTTTCCGTATTCTCAAATATCTCCCCAGTGCAACCCTTACCCTTGTTTGTGCTGTATTGCAGAGACAGTAATGCACTTTGACTGCGACACAGATGGCTACAGAGCGTTTGTGCTCGTAAAAAAGACAATCAGTTTAGACTCGGTCTGTTACAGGGACAACATTTCAAATCTACTGGGTGCTGCTCACTTAAATCCAGTAATGACATTTGTTGTGCACAGCAGGAATTAACTGCTGCTGAGATTTGAGAGTTTTGGGCAGAGATGAAAAGAAGAGAAAGAAATGAAAGAAAAAGAGCATGAGTGGTGTGTCATGAGTTGTGGATCAGTGAAGCAGTGTTATCCGCCCACAGACATCAGTTAACAAGAAGAGAGGGGAAAGGCCAGCAGCACACCAGCACAGAGGAGGAACCGAGTGCTGAGTGGGGGGGAGGAAAGTCCAGCATCCAGAGGATTCAGTCACATTTAGTACTCCACATTAGTGTTTGAAACTGATGGAAATAAGGATGCTGGAAACATTGAGTTCTTGAATATTATCCAGAGATAGAGATCTATGAGAAAAAAGGCAAGAGTTTAATTATAACTCGTTTCTCTTTCTCTCTATTTCCTGGATTTCCTCTCTCTGCTTACTCTGACAAAATTGCCTTATATTATCTCACTGCATTTCTCTAAAGCACACTGCCTCGGCGTGAGCGTGTTTCCAGAGGGTTTACAATTTTCAAACCGTCTCCTTATCAGTTTCGTGGATTAGCATAATTAACTAGTCCTCTGCCTCACAATTGCCCCCGCAGCCAATCGGTTCTTGGCGCTGGCTGCAGAGGCCAATGGGGAAGCCAATACACGGGAGTGTGAGTGGTCAGCCAAGGACAGATTATCTCATTATCTGACTCGAGCAGGCGTTAAATAAAAAAAAACCCTCTTTTCTACACTCACCTCTTATTAAGTTGTTAGAAAAAAAACATCAAATGTATTAAATTAAGTATAACAAAATCTGTTGAATCTCTTGCAAAACATTTTTCATCGTAATGCTTAATGTTCTCTAATCTCCCTCCTGCATCTTTCTTTCCCAGAGGCACAAACATGCATTAAACATGACAACATGCACAGCTCATTTAGTGTGACACGGCCGCTGAGTCCACATGCAACCACAAGACCCTCATTCCCTCGATTAGCCAGCAAATAATGTGCAGCAGGCACTGGCAGGGCATGTTGTTCATGTAGTGGAAAATGCTGCAAGCAGCCCTGCAGCTACAGGGATATCCACATACTTACTGGCATACTTAAAATATTTGCAATCGTATCTTCTTGTAGAGTAAAGATTGCTGGCCAAAGTTTGTCAATGTTGAGGGCGTATGAATAGAATTACTCTTGTTCTCTCAGGGGAACGACAACATAACAATATTTACCTGACTCCCCGTCGACTCCACTATACACCAACCATCAAAGAACAGTCAGAGAGGAGGGAGGATTAGTCGAGCTAAGGTTCCTTTTACATAATCCACCATTCTGGATTATCTTAATTCCCCTGAGAAGGTGATACATTGAACTCTTTGAAAAAAAAAATGTGGAGACTCATCTCTACATTATACATTTTCACCAGAGAGAGTCTTACTGCACCTCTCTGCAGTTAATTTCGAAGGTTTGAAGATGAGGCGCAGAGTTATCCTTTATGACATAACGTTTAGGGTTCACCTTGATTAATGCTGTAAGGAAATTGAGACTCAGTATCTTTGGTTGTGACAATGTTGTAGATTAACGTAGAGTTTATCAGGAGTACAATTGATTCAACAAACTGACTCTGTGACGTCTGTCGTACAGCAATCTGAAATGATCTGACGTCAGCTAACCCACCTTCAGCTGCATAATAACGCAAAACCCTTTTATTATTAATGTATAACCGGTACAAGGAAAATGTGTTGTTAATTATTTACTTCAAGCCGAAAGTTTGGGCTGACAAACTCCAACTTATTCCCTTTACAAATCTTACAGGATACATTTTCTATAACCTCTGCTCAAAGGAAACTGAATCGTTCAAATGAATTGGGGTGCTGGGGAGTAGTACTACATACAGTTTGTAAAATAAACCTTTGTGGCACATACATTCATGTTGACCGGAGGTTTGATTACATATATTTTGTTCTAGTCAGCAACTTCTTAATTTCAGAGAACTTAAAGGGGCCTTATTATGCTAATCTCCAGGTTCATATTTGTGTTTTATGCCTTTTATTGTTAATGTTCAAAAGGGTCTTTATTTATTTTTCTCATACTGCCTGTGCTGCAGCACCTCTGTTCACCCTCTGTCTGAAACCAGAGCCTAGTCTGCTCTGATTGGTTAGTTGGCCGGCTCTGTTGTGATTGGTCAACCGCTTAGATATAATCTACAATGTGTTGGAGCACTAGCCAATAGAATAGTGAGTGTTACATAGTGATGTCATTAAGTAAACAACAGAGTCTAATTGAGAAAGGGAGGGGGGGGGGGGGGGGGGGGAGTGAATGGGAGAGAAACTCCCCCTGGAGTAAAATTGGGGATTTTAGCCTTTGCACACCATTTACATGCACAAAAACCTATGTAATGAACTACAGGAAAAGGAAAACTACAGGGCCTCTGAGCTTAGCAGTGATCATCACACCTTTTAAAATGGTACACAGCAAAGAAATAAGAAAGGCGTCCACTGACTATAAGTGTATCGGGAAAAACTGCACCGAAGCCAATCATACGTGCCTGAAAAGAGGTCTGGAGAACTGAATGAGAGGGTTGATTGATTGTTTATAGAGTGAAGAAAATACTTAAAGTCCATTTAGACCGAGGAGGGGCTTTCTCGCTCCTTCCTGCTTCTTACTGAATGATTGCAGTCTGCTCTGTCCCTCGCATGCCTGCTGGGCTGCTGGTAAAAGCTCATATGGTGCTATGAGCTAATTTATAGCTGCTGTGTGCATTAAGTATTACATCACAGCTGACGAGGAACTCTAAATCTGCCACTTATACGAGATTAACTCCTGCTGTTTGGCTCTGCCCACATGAAACATTATCCATCTTTTTTTGTTCTCTTTCTTTCCTTCTGTTTTCTGTTCATATATATAATCAATTTTCTTGTCAGATGTCCTCCTGTGCCCTTTTACCTCCCTGCCTTTCACATCTGAGGCCCACCAGAGAGGGTGTTTTGTTGTGTTGTGTTGCTCGGCTATGGAGGAAAATTATGCTTACTCTCAGTTATCATTACCGGTGATTACTCTCTGTGGAGTCTGTGGCACTCTAGGTAGAAGCGTGTGGGCTCCCAGGTTTAGGTTGTGATGACCATTTTGTGAAGTAAATATACGTGGTAGACTTATCCCACTAAGTGAGTTGAGGTACTGATTTGAACTTTAAGATCAGACTTTGTTTATTGAGTTTAGATTTGATAGTAGATTGAAGCATAGCATGGTAAACAAAGAAATCCTGGAAATCAGGGTTAAGAATTAATTTTTGGCCTTAAGAATAAAGTGTTTGGATGTGTGTGTTGAGTGCCTACCATCCACCCACACCATCATGCATCCTGTGTTTTACATCCCGACCATAGCATTATTTGCAGAGTGCCGCAGGCTTAGAAAACACTTCTTACACACATTTTTATATGTATCTCTATGCATGATATATTGTTATGTAAATTGTTTTCATTCTAAGAGCTGCATTTTCTTCTACATTATACAGCTGTTCTCCTATTTCAATAAATTGATATTTCATGCTCAGGCTCAGAATACAGTTCATTCATCCTCCAATGAAGTAGGTGCAGCTCTTGTGCAGTGCTTGACCTTGACGTCAGAGGTGGGCTAGGATAGAGCAACAAGGCACAATTTAGTCTTATTGGTAGTTTAGTGTCAATGAGAACCACTAAGTGAAATATCCCTTGTAATGGTCAAAGGCTCAGTGAAGCCAAACATTTAAATATTCATATGGAAATATAATCTGAGAAAACAAGAAAAGTTCTCAGCGCACCTTTTGTCCACCATTCAGCATCAATATGTGTCTTGAGAGAACGGATGAATTCATTAGGCTCAGAATGACCTGCTATGACGAGCAATTTAGTTTCAAACACAGTTTGAGGCACCTGCGGGAGAGAGGAAATTAGCATTTTAAATAGGTACGATTATAGGCCAGGCCACTGTGTGTGTGTGTGTGTGTGTGTGTGTGTGTGTGTGTGTGTGTGTGTGTGTGTGTGTGTGTGTGTGTGTGTGTGTGTGTGTGTGTGTGTGTGTGTGTGTGTGTGTGTGTGTGTGTGTGTGTGTGTGTGTGTGTGTGTGTGTGTGTGTGTGTGTCTTTGTGTGTATGCACACAGAAATCTGCTTCTACTCACTTACTTGAGTAACACATTGCTGGGATTTATGCTTTCTGAAATATTGATACAACATAATGCTCTCTTCCCACGCCTCAATGCCCTCTTTATAAATAGAGTGCCGGTGCTGAACACAGCTGGAGCGTACTTCTGAGAGCACTTGAATCTGACACACACAAAGAATCCACTCTGCCCTACTCTTACATTTAGCTGGCAGGCCTTACAAAATATTTACCGGAGTGAAAATTTGAATTACAGATGGCTTTGATATAATAGTTAAAGCATTTCAGCTTTGAAGAGAAATAGACTAGCTGGGAAAACACAGATTTAGTCATTTTGAAATCAAATCTTATATATCAGATGAATTGTCATTAGAAATGGTTCCCATCATGATGAAGTTTATTCACTTTGGTAACTTTTTTCTTAAATCAAAACTACTAACATGGCTGGACTTTTAGCGACTGTTAGATGGCTAACATGCTAAACTTAGATGCTGAGCATAACAAACCAGTTAAAGCGAAATTATTTGTTGGTTGCGGTTTGTTTACACAACATTTAATTTTACCCGTCCACCCCGGATCAACGAGGGGTAACAGTTCTGTCTGGCAGTTGAAAGCCATTCCCAGATTAACTTTGTTGTTTATTTGCATTTGTATTCATTTGTTTTTTTTCAGTTTCTGCCATTTTGTAGTTTCCTATTGGATGCTGGATTACGATCTGGCACCGGTACAATATGTATTTATGAATCTTAAGGTTCAGAAATGTCCAGATTACCTCAGAATGCAGGGTCTCTGCAGATACAACAACAGTCAACACTGATTTGTGAAAATCCCCCAAAAATGACAAATATTTTCAAATGTAAACACAAAAATGAATCAAAAGGACATGACATACAGTGGTAATATAACTAAGTAGAGTTAATTGTTAGTGTGTAACACCAGACAATCATATTTAAACCGTGCCACTCACTGACCTAAGTATGGTTTCTGGGTTTGTTTTAGCGCCTGTATGCAGTCAGGGTGGGACGATATGTGTGTGTGTTGAAGGACAGGTGTGTGTTGGATACACAGCATGAAAAGGTTCTACTTACAAGCTGCAGTATCCAAATGCTCTCTCCGTTGATGGCTACTGTATCACTGAGCTCGTTTGGAGTGACAGCCAAGAACTCATCATCTTTCTGTAACGGGCCAAAGAGCTATGCTCAAAGATTCACTTCAGATAAATTACTGAGGTTTTTTAAAAGAGCTTAATAACCCAGCAGAAGGATTTTTCTGACACAGGCGCTATTTATTAGCATAAGCTGAAGAAGAGAGTTTAAAATAATAGCAACGGTTTTGCATATACCACTAATAGTTGCTTTTATGTTTTTACAGTGTTGTTATATCTGCTGAAAAATGTCAGAAATAAAAATAGCTTCTTAGTGTTTTAAGCTTTTTTTGAATGCTCTTGCTCGTCTCCTTCTGATGATTTCTTTTTTTGTGAACAATCACAGCATAAAAGCAGGTGTTAGACATTTATCAGACTCAGAGATATTTAAAATGATTCTCCAAGCTGGCATGAGGTACATTTTATGTTCAAATTTGTAGTTTAAAGGCTCATGATTTGCAAGGTTTTAGAGAATCTGAAGGAACAAAGAGTGCCGGCACCAGTCAGAAGCTGTGTTTCTTAATTTGTCATTAAGAAGAGTAACTATAGGGAGCTGGCAGATGGGAATATATTCCAGTGATATCTCAACAAATAAAACAGAACAAGTTGGGAATAATCTTACTGTTATTGAAAAGATTAGAGGTGTTGCTCATTAGATAACCTTTCACATGTGTATTCCTCCCCATGGAGGGAATACTAAAGCAGAATCCAGTTAATGTTAGTGTGAGACGATGTGGTTTCCCAGAGGAAGAAATGCACACAAAGATAAATTCCCTATTCTCTGCCTGAGAGAATCAAGTCAGATTTAAATAGATGTAGAGGTTATAAAGTTTGAAAATAGAAATGGGAAAGCCAGAGCACCCGAGTAGCTCACCTGTTAGACCTCTCTCCTTTTTACTGTCTATCTTCAACGCACATTGATCAACATGTCTTTACATGTGCCAGTGTTGGCCAGCTGGCTAGTAGTTATTTGGCAAAATATCTTGAAACAAGAGAGTTGATGGATCAACTTTACAGACAGAAGAGAACAGACATGAATATAGCAATACATTAAGACCCCATTTACACGGAAACGCAAACAAACCGAATTCAATATCAAAAAAGTCATCCGTTCACACGGATACGGCTCAATAAACGTGTCCCTTCACACGAGACCGCTCGACCAAATGGAGACGCTGTAGTACATATGCCGGGCCTGTAAGTGGCGCTGTATTTCCGCCACAAAATACACCAAAAGCAGCGAAGAAAACCCCCGAGCAGTGGTGGCGCCAGAGTATTTTTGTTGGGTAATCTATTGGTAGGGCTAACCCATACAGTAGTGGGGCTCAAGTCAGCATTTGCAATGTAATTACATACACGCTATATCGCCCCCCTTGACAGTGAAACGCCACGCGTGAGGTTTAGATTATTTCCCTGTCTCAATCCAAATTGAACTGTATGAAATAAAAAGGCATATTTTGTCTTGTAGCAAATAAAAAGGGCGACCTGGAGCCAATCCTGCAATTTTCCCACAAGTGAAAGAGTTGAAATATTTTGGAAATATTAACATAAAATACACATTCTGGTACTCTCTTGAGAAGAAAAATCAATACATCTATTACTACCTATTTAAAAAAATGAATGCCTTTTTAGTTTTTGGTTACTTTGTTCTGAAAGCTGCACCTGCTGCTCCTCACAGAGAGAAGAGGAAAGAGGCTGTGTGAATTACTTTACATTGTGGATAAGGGTGGATAGCCCTCATTGTTCTGTGTGTCAAAATGAAAGACAGCCCACACACCTATCAATTATCAAACCGTGGGGTCTTATTTCATTTCGTGTTTTCAACACGTAATGTTGTATCGATGTATAATAGAGATGTACAGCAAAAGTATTCTCCGTCGGGACATCCTGCAACAACACAACCACGACGTTATCTTGATTCTGATTGGCCAGAAGACATTATCAAAGATGTTCTATTGAGAAGACAATCACTACGTGACAAACATTTTCAAAACCGTTTTTAGTCTTCAGTATTTCCAGACAAGTGGCTACTGAAATCAATCTTACTAACTGCTGTCTGTACAATTTACTCTGCGCGAGTTGGCGGACTTTATTTTGCTTACTTTAACATCATTTTTCATGGTGGGGGGCTAAGGTGGGGCTAAGCCATTTCTTGGTATGGCTGAAGCCTACCCCAGCCATATACACTGACGCCGCTACTGCCCCCGAGCATGGTTGCCCTTCTGTATATTCTCCGCGGTGGATTTAGCAACATGTAGTTCATGTAGTTCTCCATGTCCACTTGTTGCTGATGGTTGTGGTAGAGGAGCTGTAGATTGTGCACTAACATATGTGGCATGGTCAGTAGCTACTGCTACTTTATAGCTACTGACCATGCTACAGCAGTGAGCAGCAGAAGCGGGGCTATGGCTTCATCGTTATCAGGAAAATGATCGTGTAGGACGTACACACACGGAGCCGTTTGCCCCCCCAGAGCGTTCCGTTTGCAGATCTATCAACCTTGGGACCCGTTATCGTTTGCGGGGTCCGTTTCCACGGTTCCGTTGGTTACGGCCTCGTGCGAACGAACGGGCTATATGCCTGAGACAAAAGTAGCGGATACAACCCGTTTCGTTCTTGTGTAAACAGCGCCAGTCTTCTCAACACTTAGTAAGGGGTGGGAATTAATAAGCATTTGCTTCCTCCTGGCTGCTCCCTTTCGGACACATATGATTTATTATTATTAATATGAAGACTTTTTTTGTTTGTTGAATATATAAATATTATCATGAATGTGGATAAATACTGTATTTTAACAATACGGTATTCTGTTTTTCACATTTGTTATTTTGTATTTTTTTTTTTTTTTATCTGTTCGAAATAAAGATTGAAATTAAATTAAATGAACACAGTGCAGAAGCCATGAAAGCAAGCAACACAAAGAAACCAAACACAGCCAAGTAAAGCTACCTTTTGTTGACAAATGCAAACAGGAAAAGCAACAATACAGAACAGGAAATATATCAAATATAGATAGGTGGAGATTCAACCTCAGAAAATAAAGATACAGGCGGAGGTAATAGGAGTATTGTGAGAGTTCAACCAAAAGCCACAATTAACAGCCACACTAACATTGACGTCAACATTAAAATAAGATGTGAAAGCTGTTTGATTTGTGGTCTTGGTTGTCGAGGTTTTTTTTACACACGCAAGATGCAAGATGATAATTTTGTTCAAAAGTCGGTTTTCAATCAGGGATGTGACTAAACATTTTTTTCAGTAATTTGATATCTCATAAAAAAGTGAACAATGGTCAATCACACACATTACTCAATATCAAAATTAGTTTCGTTTTAGTGGAGAAATGACCTTTCTCACTGTGCTACTGATGCATCCCTCCTCCTTCAGACACGGACCTGCTCTCTTACTTCTTCCTCTCTGTCTTCCTCTCTTTCCCGCCACCAATCTCTTCTTCATATTTTCATTCTGTCTTCACTCTTCCTTGTGTATTCGTCCATCCTCTGTTCCCTCTCTCTCTAGGCCTCTGTCGCTCTATATTTCTTTCACTCCAGTTCAGATGCCCGCAGTTGGCAGGGCCAGAGTGGCACTCAAGAGTAGAAATAGAACACAAATAGCAACACACACACACACACACACACACACACACACACACACACACACACACACACACACACACACACACACACACACACACACACACACACACACACACACACACACACACACACACACACACACACACACACACACCATGGCGAGCTACAAGCATCTGTTCTCCCGCTCTCTCACTCTACACACACACTGTTCTCTTGTCAGATCGATAGCAAAGCATTTTGGGTTAAAAGAGGGAGGCCCGCGTGGAGGAGAGGAATCACACGATCGTTTCTCTTCTTCTCTCGCTCTCCCTTTCTTCCCATCTTTCATTCGGCTCTCTCTTTTATTGATCCAACATATTTTTTAGCTGCAGCCTCTAGCACCATATCTGATCTTCCTTCTTCTCTCGCTTGCCCCCTTCTCATCTCGGTTCATTAAAGAAAGCTCATCCACGCCTGCTCATGTAAAAAGATGACATGGAGTAGAAGATGTTACTTTAACTGATATTGCCCTAAAATATAAGCCAAATAGTGCAACAGTAGCTTCTTAGTCTATTTAAATTCATAGAATAGGGTTTGCGTCATTGAGATGAGGTTGGAGTGTGTGTAGCTCTTCTGGGAGGTTGTTAAAGATAAAAAAGTACCGGATGGATAGCAAGAGACAGTGTAATCTGCTCTTGGTGTTCTCCTGGGAGGCAATAAAGATCACAGCCAAACTCATCAGCCCACCTCAGATGTGGACAGAAATGGGCTGGAGTTGCACAGTTTTGTGTATTAGTGAGTTGTGCTCCTGAGACGGGGGATGAAACTTTCCATTGGGATGGTTGCTCCGGTTGTTCAAATGTTCCTTTCATTATTTTATTTTCTGCAGTGGAAAGACCTGCACACACTGTGTTGTCCATTTCAGAGCTGTCAGCTGATCTACAGTGTGCAGAGCTTCAGCAGTGTGTTTCGTCTGAGTGGGTTTCTGCTCGGCTATGTTCAGTGTCTCCTGAGAAGAGTCAGACTACACCTCTACCTGCAGTGGGATCAAGAGGCCATGCTTCATCCCACAAACACGGCTACTAACCGACCTCACAAAGTGCTGAGCCAGCAGATTCTGAGAAAAGTTAATGTAAGAATCTACCCTTTTATAAGTGTTTTGACAAAAATGCAAGGTCAGTTTAAATGCTTTTAATTTCCCTGAGGTTAAACAGGTGTAACGCTGGACGTTCCTTTTAATGCAGAGCGACATATTTCAATACCTTCTACTCTACAACTAGGCCCCTTCCACTCATGTTCAGGTCCATAGCCTATATGTTTGTAAAACAAATCCTCTAAATCCTTGTGGTTTGTAAGAAAATAAGTGACCCTGCGATACATTATTGACAATGCAGTTTAATTGTATGGAATAATTCAGCCTGGCTGGACCCAACAGAAGGTTAGCCTAGCTTAGCACAAAGACTGGAAACAGTTAGCTTAGCTATCTACAAATGTAACAAAATGGCCTTCCTGCAAGTAACAATTCACATGCTATATCTTGTTTTCTAAAATAGACAAACTACTGTTTACTAATGGCCTTACTTCTCTCTTGGAGTGGAGCAGTGGAGACTCAAAATGTTAGCTCCTCGTGGACAGCCTGCTAGCTTCTTCAGCTTGAATCCAGTCTTTATGCTAAGCTAACCTAACTGACTGTTGCTTGTTTTTATTGCACATGACATCGCTATCAATCTTATTTTCTAACCACTGGTAAGAGAATGGATACGTGCATTTCCCATTATGTGAAACGTATACTTTAACCATTTCTATTTGTGATTTTTATTAAACTGTTCAGATACTTATACCTGACATTGGCCGCCCTTGAAGCTGGCTCCACAGCCCATTTCCTTGCGTCACATAGGAAAGTGTGCCAAATCTGATGACCTTTGCTGGATTTCATGTATATTTTAATGCATAAGCACTCCACGCCCAGATTTTCTCCTTTATGATGAGAACACATATTATCCACATCAAGGACTTCTCCACAGTAAAACACGTTCTCCTTACCTCGTCACAGAGATGATAGGAAAACACTTTGTATTCATTTAGAGCCTGACTTATTTATGTCCTCCCGGAGTGTGTTTGAGTATGTCTTTGAAGTGTCAGGACTCAAAAATGGTTCATTATGTTGATCTACATTCCAAAAGGAGTTCAATTACTTGTCTCAGCTAATGTTTTAATTTGACAGCCCAGTTCAGCAGCAGAATAAAAATGGTGATACTTGACTAAGAGAAAAAGATAGAGCAAGGAGAGAGGAGGCGAGAAAGTAAAAGACATGATGAGACCTCATTAAAGCTGTAAGAAGCGAGTGTGTTTGCGTGCACGCTCATGTGCTGATGTGTGCATCTCAGCCAGCGTGAAGTCATCTTGTGTGTTTTTGTCTGCGTGTGTCTGCGTCAGTGTGAGTGTATGTGTGTGTGTCAGCTAGAGCAGATCTGGGAAGCCCCTGGGAGGGTTAAGTAGGGAAACAGCAGAGATTGAGGTGGGGAATTCTCATCAAAAAAGTCCAAATCAGGAAAGGTGTCGACAAGAGTCACCCTGCAAGGGGACAGAGGGGAACAGAGACGGTGTGTGTGTGTGTGTGTGTGTGTGTGTGTGTGTGTGTGTGTGTGTGTGTGTGTGTGTGTGTGTGTGTGTGTGCGCGTGCGTGCGTGCGTGTGTGTGTGTGTGTGTGTGTGTTCAGTTGGAAGAAAGATGGGTCAAATGTCTGCAAAGATGCTGGAGAGGAAGTTTAAAATCGAAAAGCAAGAGGAGGTATGGGATTTACTTTTAGATAAGGTTAGTAGTTTATGTGAAGGGGGGTGTATTTACATAGAAATGTGTGACAATGTGGGGGCTCCATCTCAGGTGAGGTCGTGTTGAAAGGGTTGAGGTGCTGGTGGTGGGGGGGGGGTCCTTTGGGGCGGTCCTGTGGTAATGAGCTGTTACTCTCTGAGGATGACGAGCTCTATTACAGGAGTGTCGAGCTGCTATTCTGAGGTTTAATCTGAGGTGGGTTAACCTTCTCATGCCGCTCAGCACAGATACCCATACTCCTTTAAAAACCTGCTGAATGTAAAAGGGAATATCTTTAGGTTTGTGTTAGAGAATCAGATCAGTTTGTCTACGTGAGATTTCTCTGTTTCCCTCACAGCAACTTTCCTCTGTTCACTGATACTTTCTCCCTGTGGTATGGGGAGGTGTCGAAGTCCTGCTTTTTATGACTTCTTTTTAACCTCCCAGGCAGCACTCAAGTCCTGCTAACCTCGGCCCCATTCATCTATAAGTTCAAAGATTCAGTCCTGGAGGGAGATTTCCCGTCAGACAGCCAGTCAGCAGGTCGAGGTCAGAAAGCCAAACGTCTGCCGAGGACATTTGTCTGTCATCATGTGTCGAGCTGGGGGCATAAACAGTACTGTGTCATTTTCCCATCATGATGCATTGCTCAGGACATTCTGTGTGGGGGAGATTACATTTTTGTTTTATACCTCATATAGTGCTTTTTTTTTCTTCTGTTGCATGTTTTATATGTATTGTGATTCTATTTAACACTGGACATAAACAATCTTTAACCTCAAGCAAAACTCAGAAATCTAAATTGAAGGTAAAATGTATCTTAAAGGGGCATTCCAACAAACAATCAAGATCAGTTTTTCCGTTATGGGATCATGCGTGAGAGTTTTGGGACATTAAACACGACCATTATGATTCCATCAGGGTTATCCCACATAAGTCTTGGATGCTGTTTTTGTTTTTAACATAAATTCTGTGTAAGAAACTGTCATTCGGGTTAGCAAGACATGATCAGGCAGGTATAAGTTAAGATGCTATTGAATTGCAGTATAGTAAATGCTATTGGAGCTTAAAGGTGGGGTAGGTAATTTTGGAGAAACCAGCTCGAGTGCGCTAGAATTTGAAAATACACAACCTGAAAAAATCTTCCACTTTCTTACAGAGCCCCTCCTCCAACACACACGAAAAGCGCACATGACCAATGAGGGCACGAGATAAGTACTGTATGTGCACAGATGGAAGGCTGACAGGCAGGTAGGCCATCCAGTTATTTTAGCCGGCCGGCTAAAATGATTGGTTGTGCTTTTTACAGCGCCACGGCTTCCACAGATTAAAACATTGTATGTATTTATTGTCAAAGCATTTAATATATTCATTTCTATCGGGATGTTAAGAGCATTCCATGGAATATAACAAAAAGTATTTCTGAAATAAATGACATACCCCACCTTTAAGTCAAAGTATAGGTACTAAAAACAGATTATGTTATGCTCTGATTTGGTAAATGTTTCTTAAATGTGTCTTTCCTGAGTTATCTTACTCCATGGAAGAATTGCTGTAATATTACTTTAATTTTAAATATGAATAAAACATAAAGTAAATTCAGTGGATTAATTACCCACAAAGTAGCACATGGTGTTTTTTCTTCTGAAAAACATGCCTGAGTCGTGATCATCCATCGGAGTATTCTGTCTTGTGTTGCTGTTATTTTCTGCTACAGCCCGATGCAGTTGGATGAACTGTATCAGTTCAAGTCATTTCCCGACAAACGGAGACAGACAGCCACACTCTCAGTCAATTTCTTAAGAGAAGAAATGCTTAACCGTCTCTCCACCATGGGGTCAAGAGCCTTCAGCCGCTCTGCCCCTCACCTCTGGAACTCCCTCCCCCCTGATATTAGAAACATGGACACTATCACCACTTTCCAAACTCACCTCAAAACCCACCTGTTCAGGCAAGCGTATGGCTGACCTGTGCTGCAAGCTGTATGTTTTTAGTAGTTATGTTTTTAAACTGTGTTTTGCTTTTAACTATGTTTGTAAAAATTGTTTTTAACCTTGTTGTACGGCGACCTTGAGTGCCTTAAAAGGCGCCTTATAAAATAAATGCATTATTATTATTATTATTATTAACCTTGGTAGAAAAAATACAAAATATAGCATTTTCCGGAGACGGCCATATAACTTTGCACTCTTATTTTATTCTTATTCAGAATTGATAAAGGCAGAGGAGCACTTTTAAGTGGATTGTAATGGTTCCTCGTCCTTGTTTGGTGACCTGGTGACACACTGAGCTGTCATGATCGATTGAGGCTCCTCAGAGCTGGCAGAAGAGACCAGGACTGGCACTTTGGCCTCGGCGTGCCAAGTCTGGTTTTACCATCCTTCTTGAGAAAGCCCACAGCCACAGTGACGCACCCAGCACACACACACTTTACCTACTTTACATTTGCACACTGCACACATTTTACACCATTAGCTGGGCTGCCATGCTGAACTGTCTCACCTAACAGTACATGGATACACTCTCCTCCTGGGTGTCACTCTCTCTCCCTCCCTCAGCTGTGTTTTTTTAATTTTCTCTCTCCACATTAGGTGCCAAGTGAAGATGGCTCCACTGCAGTATCCGACCCATCCTGGCAGGAGGTGAGGTTGGATAATAAAACCGTTGTTCCTGCCAAAAAGACGATAGGAGATAAGGGAGGGAGGTAAAGCGAAGGAGAGCAAAAGACAAGACAAATAAGGAGAGAGAGGCAAAGAGTGGAAAATATAATAGGAGCACACAGGAGAAGGAAGAAACACCGGGGCCACTGAGGAGGCGGAAGGAATTGATAAGGGAATTAGGGAGGATGTGAGATAGAAAAATACACTAATAGTGAAGAAAGAAAGTAGAAGTGTAGTTCAGGGTTGGTGGGGTTTGAGTAAAGTCGCAGGAGCAGCACCATTATGTACCTCTCCTCTCTTTCCCTCCCGCCCCTGCATCCCTCCATCTCATTTTGAGTGCCAGGGCGTTGGTGCAGAGGCTAAATCAATCACCTCTCTGCCCCCCTTCCCTCCATCCATACATTGTGCTGACGTAGTCGGTGTACTTTTTTCACATACAGTAGCTGTAGGACATGGAACACACAATAGAGCCAAAGAAGACACACTTCAGAAAGATTGAAAACACAGTCGTTGGGTAAACATCAGTCGATCATTTTAATAATATTAAAAGATAAAATGTCACTTAATATAAGTTACTGCCGTTTAAAACAGCCAGAACTGCCAGTCATACAGAGGCAGGTTCTGTGTAGACTCATACAATAATAGATCTGTGTGTGTGTGTGTGTGTGTGTGTGTGTGTGTGTGTGTGTGTGTGTGTGTGTGTGTGTGTGTGTGTGTGTGTGTGTGTGTGTGTGTGTGTGTGTGTATGCGTGCACGTGTGTGTGTTTGTGTGGGAGCATGTAAAGCCAAAGATAAGAGACTCGAAAAAGGAGAGCTACTGTAAGTCAAACAACAAAGATGATAGGCAATGATTGTTACCATGCGGTGGGTGTGTGTTTATCTGTGTTTGTGTGTGTGTGTGTGTGTGTGTGTGTGTGTGTGTGTGTGTGTGTGTGTGTGTGTGTGTGTGTCTGTGTGTGTGTGTGTGTGTGTGTGTGTGTGTGTGTGTGTGTGTTTGTGTATGTGAGTGTGTGTAGTACCTATAGTATTATATAGGTCAGAGTCCCTCAGGTGCGTTGCTGTTCAGTGTTGTGTTTGTCTGTACGAGTGCACATGATGTGCTTTAATGTATAGAAACTGTGTCATGTTCACATATTGCAATTATGACATAACATCTGTCTGTAGGCCTATTGTGACCACCTTCTTTTCACACATAACACAGCTTTTTTATTATTAAAATCACTTTGTTCACAGCTTAAAAGCATGAACTAGAACTAAGAATGAAGTTCTGGCTCAATTGCAGAAATTGTTAGCTAATAAATAAAATATAGAATTATATAAATAATTTCTTTATTTTCCTACTATTTTGACTTTTCTAAAAATGGACAAATAGTCTGAAAGTTATTATTTTCTCCCTTTTGTACTACAACTGACTGGCCTGTTTCAGCCACACTGTTATGAACTAAATGTCTCTTTATAGTCAAGCAGCTCAATAGTTCGTAACAATTGTTTTATTGGATGATTAGTTAAGAAAGTGAAAATAATAATCTGGGTCTTTTTCTTATGATTTTGGCCATGTTAAGCTTCTTTTAGTTACATTTATTAGAATAAAAACATTTTCAACATATTTATATTAAATTCAAGTTAAATCAGAAAGTGTTCCCCCCCTGCTTAACCCAATACAAATGGCCACAATTATGAGTATTAGACCAACAAATACCAATATTTTCCATCTCACAAATCCATTCTAGCATGGCCATCTTCTGATCTGATTGTGTTTTCCTTTTTTAAGTGAGTCCCCGCTCATCTCGTTTCAGGCTTCTTTTAACGGCATTCAAGGGCAAGCAAGCAGAGGGAATCCTGCTGACAGCCACACTCTCCTCTGCTCCCACACAATGTCATCTAAAGAAAGGCTTTTATGAGCTCTCAAAGTGGGGTCACGCTGATAGTGACAGTTGTTGAGTTCTTACTTTGACTCTCCTGCTTCAACCTGAATAACATGTGATTTTCAGGAAAGCTCTTTCACAACGTTGTCCACTGCAGCCCTGCTGTTAGCGTGAGTTCAAACTAACTCT
>NC_136912.1:85852207-86004707 GCF_949606895.1 Notothenia rossii | reverse complement strand
CGTTGTCTGTCGTTTATCTTCTCTAACCGCCCATCTGTCCCGTTACTTACGGGGCGGAAATGGAGCGTTGTGGAGGAGGAAGGGTTTGGGTCAGTCCGGGCTCATGAATCACACGTCCATGCTGATCACAGTGATGCTCTGTGATCGCTCTGACCCTCAGTCACACAGTCACGCATACATGAACACGCACAATACTACCACTTCTATACTGACTATATGTGCTCAACTGTAACTAGAAGTCAGTCAAGCGAGGCTCCCAGTCACATAGCGTAGCGTCATCGTTAGCTATACGTCTGACTCAATGACCCTGATGCTGTCTTCTTGGACAGCCACAAAGAACCTGCCCCACTTCCAACTACAGTTTGGAGTCACGATGAAAAACTACTGCAGGGTGGCTCGCAGCACAGGAAAGCATAACACAACACACAGAAACATGAAGTTACACACACAGTACACACAAGATGTGATACAGTCACTTAGTGTCGCTATTAGTAGACTTCTTCTGTCCATCTTACAGAGGACTGAGCTTAAAGAGTAACTTAACACCAGACTGAAAAGCAGTGCCCTGTCTGATTGATAATAATAGGTCTGTTTCACCGCTAGCCACCACAATAAGTTTCCATCCACCATTGCACATTTACATTTCAATTGAAAACGTGAGTGGAACTTCTGGGGAAATAAGAGGAGATATTATATCACAAACAAGATGGCAGCAGACTAAAAACATCTGACACGTTTTGACAGATAAAGATAATTTGTGATTAACCCAAACTTCCTAAATGGTTAAGTTGCATCTCACCACTCTTATCTCAGCCTGACTAAAATGTGTTTCAGTCGATGGAAATGGCATTCATTTGCATTTTCTTTAGCAGATTTTTCTGGAAATGTAGTTAATTTTGCGCAGTATTTGGATGGAAACTTGGAAGTGATGTAACAGTCTACTGATACACCCCTGAGTACACTTCTACATCACAAGGTAGAAACCCGCCAAAAAGGTTTTCAGGGGGGTGTTAAACTGCCATTTAAAGATACCCTGCAGAGTTTTCATGTCAATTAAGACAATTTATGTTTACATTCAGAATTGATCACATAAACGTAATTGTTTGTATCCTTGAGGCTCACAAATATGTTGAAAGCATTGAAACAAGCGTTGCTTACATCCATGTGACCTCAATAATTTATGCTCCAGTGCTTAAAATCTCAACAGGGTGCCTTTAACTGAAATACTTAAAGGATAATCCCACCAGCAGTGACTTGTAGAAGAAGTTCATTCTTAGTTTTTACATTCAAATTATTTGATCATATCCCAAACTGTTTCTGGACAGATTCTGTCTACAGGAGACGACAGTGACTGTTCACTATTTCAAGTGAGTTGCCAAAAGGCATTCGGGGAAATCCCATCTTTATACAGAAATGTACTTGTTTTCCCTTTTTATTGTAGCGGAGATAAGGCATCACTCTCTTTGTGACCCCCAATACATGTGTGTTTGTGTGTGTGGCTCATGTCTTTTTATAATCATCATTGACAGAATGTTACTCAAGAGAGGTTACAGCCGCCCACTCACAGAAACCAGCATCTCCGTGGAGAATCTGTGCTGATATAGGCAGTGTGTGTGTGTGTGTGTGTGTGTGTGTGTGTGTGTGTGTGTGTGTGTGTTTGTGTGTGTGTGTGTGTGTGTGTGTGTGTGCGTGTGCAAGCGTGTGAGAATGTGTGTGTGTGTGTGTGTGTGTGTGTGTGTGTGTGTGTGTGTGTGTGTGAGAATGTGTGTGTGTGTGTGTGTGAGAATGTGTGTGTGTGTGTGTGTGTGAGAGAATGTGTGTGTGTGTGTGTGCGTGTGTGTGTGTGTGTACACAGGGGTTATTGCTCTCAATAATCTCAGAGGTCATTCTGCACTCCTGAAGTGAATGCATAGTCCTCCTTATTGCTGTCTCTGTCTGTCTCTCTTTCTGTCTCACACACACACACACACACACACACACACACACACACACACACACACACACACACACACACACACACACACACACACACACACACACACACACACACACACACACACACACACACACTTTCTGTCCAATATGGTTAAGAGCATGTTGCGTTATCTAAATCTGTTACAAAGAGAGACAGTCAGATCTGGGTTTATTTTGCTCTCAGCGTCCTCTCATCACTTCCCGTTCTTCCTCTCTGTCCTCATGTTGGTAGACATCAGTCTGTCACACCTGCATGTTAGGCTTGCTCAGATCCCCATTCCCCTGGTTCCCTCCTCCTCCTCCTCCGCCCATCCCTCCCCTGTCATCCTCGTCATCGCTGTCCAGCTCCTCGCTCTTCCTCTTGCTGTAGCGCTCGTACAGCACCATGAGCACGCCCATCACCCAGGCCGACACCGTGCCGGCGGAGAAGATGACGAAGCCGATGGCGATGAAGAAGAGGTAGTCCCAGTAGCCCAGGCCTTGGTGGCAGTCTGCCCGCAGCTGCATGCCGACCTCTGCCAAACGCTGGCCCGCCAGCTCTGGGGGACTGTGGCAAACCGTCTGGCCTTCATCTGTAGGTGAAGAGGAGGGAGGGCAGGGAGATAGAAGAGAGGAAAAAAGAGAGAAGAGATTAATGGTGAAATATGTAGTATAAAAGAGAGCAGTGGCAGAGACTAATCAGTATATATGTTGAAGATGAAGGGCAGAATATCAGGAGAGACAAGGGAGTAAAAAGGTAATTACTCTAGAGGAAAAGGTGTGCAACAAAAAGATGCCAGAACACACACACACACACACACACACACACACACACACACACACACACACACACACACACACACACACACACACACACACACACACACACACACACACACAGCCGTTAACAATGCAGTGATAACCTTTGTGATAAATGATCCCGAGAGACACTATAGATTTCCTCTGGGTAATGTAGGTCTTTGGTGTCTAGGGCATCATTATTATGCTGCACACACACTCTCACACACATGCACAGAAAGGTGACTAGACTTGACTGCAAGGCTCTGGCACACCATCCCTCCCACCCCCTCATGCACATCATTATACACTAACAAATCACTCTGCAGCAGTGGGGAGATAAGGAGAGTGTTTTCTCTCACAAAACATCTGCCGTTGATAATGAGGAATATGATAATGACTGCCTTCGGACCACAAGGGGAGGCAGAAATACTACAAGCTGTTTGAATGCTGTTAAATGTTTATTTATGCTGTTTGATGATTCGCCACAGAGAACTCTAAGGTCACGGGCGGCTGCAGAAGCTGGTCAGGATTTAGTCATCAGCGCGTATTGTGGCCTGCTGCATGTTTTCTGTGACTTTGCAGCATTAGCATAAACAGTGCCCCTCCCATATATTAAAAAGCGTGAATGCAAAGTGTTCAAAAGAAAACAAAAGCGGGCTCTGTATGTAGTGTGATCTGAGATAAGCTGTTTTCTATCAGTTCATCTGACTTCATCTCTCGTTACCAGCTATTTCCCACACTCCCGCCCTCCATGCATGCCTAATTGTACTTGCACTACCCAAGAGGAGAAGTTTTTTTCAAGCTGGGCGCAGCGAGAGAGATAGGACTGAAAAGAGGGGAGTAAAAGAGAGAGGACAGACACAGAAAAAGACAGATTGAAAGGATGTCAAAGGAGGACCGATTTGGCCACATTTGCGTCCACGCGGATTTAAAAAAGAGACAGATTCAGTGAGGCTGTCCTCAGAAGATGAGAGAGGAGGGAAAAGAAAGGAAGAAGACAGTATCTGGCTGCAGTCATGTCCGCTGATGGATAATGGCCGTTAACAATGTTAATTAAACTGCACTGATCTACCAATAAAGCCAAAGGTCTGAACATAACTGAGCGATGAGAGGAGGATGAGGAGACTATGATCTATACTTCTCTGACTACTTGCCAAGGCTTTGTGAGCGGTTAAAGGCAAAAGCTGAGGCTGGAAATTGTGAAATTGTAATAAAACCAAGGAATCTGTACATAGCACAAATGTAATTTAAACCTTATCCAAATATCCTTCGTCACAAATTGAGCTTACATCGACTGTTACCCCACGATAACCCTAAAACAGATTATTCAGCTGTATGTATGCAAGGGTTCAAAAATACTAATTAAACCAACCGTTTGTTTTCCCCAAGGTCTTTACAAGCCTGTCGTGGAAAACGTCCACAACATCTGCAGGGGTTTGATAAGGTTTTAAATCAATACCGACTTAACGATTGTCTCACCGGGGGGCTTGGTCTCAGATTTAAGGAGACAAGATGTTCTGATGCTGTCGCTGTGATGGTTTGTGACGTGATGGTGTGTGTAGTAATGCCGGTAGAAGTAAATGAGCAGGTGGGTATTAGGTTATTAAGTTAGCAATTAGGAATATGATGGAGGTCGTTAAGGGGATTAGTGATTGTGATGCGCTCAGATTTAATGGGCAGTTATTCAGAAGAAACAGATCAACTGAGGATGAACCTTAGCCCATATTGAACCGCCCCTCAGTACGAGGAACAACGTGCAGCGGCTTCCCCAATCTGCCACTTTCTATTAACCTCCTGCGCCACAGTTTCTTTCTTTCTGTATTTCAGCGCAGTTGCCCAAGTAAAATGGGAACAAAAGATGATCCTGCATGAAATCATCAATAATTATGGAAAATACTAAAAGTGGTGGCTTCATGCATGCCGAGTGGTCACCAAGATAAAGAACCTAATAAATGACACATGCCTGTTATCATTGAGTGGTTAAGCCTCTCAATTGGGACTCATGAGTGATAATCAGTGTCGGAAGTAGATTTACTAAAGTACAATTTTGTAGGTAGCCTACTTACTTGAGTATTTTCCATTTTCATGCTACTTTTATATAACATGTACTTTTATTTAGTTTGCAGATAAGATTATGCTTACGAAATGTAAATCCTCTGATACATTGTGAAGTATAATCATAATTACAATGTAGTGTTAAAAGTTTATATCAGTAATAAACACATGACTACATCTCTGATTATGATACAGAATATGATATCATAGATTAGAAAACTATAAAGTAATTAACTATTATTACATATTTTAAGTACATTATGATGTAAAGTATTGAATGCAGGAGTTTATAAAACGGACAAGTCAAATCAAGCAATCTGATTGGTTCTTAGCCGTGATATACTGAGCATATACCACGGGTAGAATTGTAAGTTACTTTTCACAACAAGTCAGTATCCCTCCGCGTCTGAGAAAAACAGTATACCGTTGGGCAGTTTGCTTTTCATACTGGAGCAAGAAAGCAGCGGAGAAGTAACGGGGCAGAAGCTGGGCAGAAGCCCTCCTTTTTGACGCAGCGGTCCAGACATAGACATCAAACGGCAAAACATATTCAGTGTGCAGTTCCTTTGGCATTAGGGCAGGGATATCTAGATACTTTTGAAGGTTTACATAATGAATTGTGCTACTTTTAAAGCAAGCAAAGATGTTTTCAAATCTGTAATCAAAGAGGTCCGCAAAAACGCTATCGACAAATCAGATTGCTTGATTTGACTTGTCAGTTTTATAAATATATTTAAATTTCTTCCGTTACGAAACAAACTTACAAAGCATAAAATGGAAACATTTAATATTAACTTCGACCTCGGGGGGGGTCTTACTATAGTATGGAGGAGTGGATTGAGCAGTTCCTATCTCCAGAAAAAAAAAAGCACCTAAACTACGACATGCAGAGCTAGGTGAAGAGCAGGTAGACCAACTGGAAAAGTAGCACCACTCAAAAGCTTTCTGATGCGGGTCTTGAAACAAAGCAGAGAAATTATGACCGTTAGTGGCCAAAGGTGCGAAAGCTCTCTCCAGAGCTACTGGAAGCCCAATCTCGGGGTCCGGAGAAAGTGGAGCAATATTCTCGCCACGCCAAGCAACAGCCTCGAACAACCTCAACCTATACAAGTGACCACGTAAGCCATGTTACTGATGCTGGACAGTTTTTCAGTGGCTGCACAATAAACAGCAACATACACATTAATGTAAATAAACAGCCAAATAATGGATCAACGCTCTCTGTCTAATATGTTCGCTTGCTGTTAGTGTTGTTGCATAGCAACCACCTTGCACTATGTTTTGTGCAGAAGGCAACGGAGGGACTATTTTATTTTGAACATCATTATTTACTAATAAAAACTATTTAAATTAGAGTGTGTATTTTTCTTTCATATTGCCACACTTGGTAACCGTTTTATAAAAGCAATAGCTCACTTCAGGCCGTGATATATGCTCATTATATCAGCCTGTCGTGAGCTATTGCTTAATTAACTTGTAACAGAGTCTCTAAACTGTAGTATTGCTACTTTTACTAAAGTCAAATGTAGTTCTTATTCCAACACTGGTGATGATGACTCTCGTAGAAATTGAGCAGATGCCTCTACATCTAATTTGTAAACAATCTTCTGGTTCTCCTTTATGGAAACAAGTAATCAAAAGTACCGGTGAGTGGCTTCTTGAATCACTGCCAACATCTCCCAAGCTGGGTCTCCAAACCAGAAGCATTACCTGCATGGCTTCATTAAAGGGTTGTTCTCCACCTTTTCAAAAGAAAATACGCTGCCCAAGTTTTTGTTCTTTTAATGGTGTTTGTTTGAATGTTAAACTTTTAGTATATTTATATTAGATATGTTGATGTTTTGTTCAGGTGCATTGTTGTCTTGCAAGTGGATTGCAAAGCATTATAATGAACCTGCTCACGCCTCTCTCTTTTTATTTCTCTAATGGTTCTCTCTATTTATTTTCTATTTTTCCCTCTCTGTATCCCCATCAGCTCTGTCCCTCCGTCACTGTCTGTTACCATCTGTGAAGGTCTGCGCTGGATAGCTGATCCGTTCGCTCTCATTACCGGGCCAAGCTGGCCTCAGGACAGGTGTGAGGTTTTGTCTTCTCTATGCTGGAGCAGTGAGCTACAATCAGTGACTCTACAAACACACACAGGTCCCTCGGGGTGTTTGGATCTCACCTCTCTCTCCTCAATCAATGTTCCCTGCACCTTGCGACAATTCAGACTATGTCCACAGTTGTTGGCTGCATGTTACTGCTGTCTAGCCTCCTCTGACATATCTCTAAAACAACAGTGATAAAAAATGCATAAGACAAGTAAACCCTGTCTCTCTTTCTCACCTTAATGTTGTTACCCAGCTTGTCGGTGTTGTCCTTAAGACAATTTCTCTTGAAGAATATTTGTTTTGCCTTTACACAGCTTGAAATGAACCAACAGCTTGAAATAAACCAAACTGTCTATTTAAGGAGTCCAGATAAAGCAGAGCCTAGTCTGCTCTAATTGGTTAGCTGACTGGCTCCGTTGTGATTGGTCAACGTCTTAGAGATGTTCCACCTCTTAGCCTATCACGTACAATGTGTTGGAGTGCTAGCCAATAGAAGCGCGAGTGTTATAGTGATGTCATTACGTTACGGAGGTAAACAATGGAGTCCAATGGAGGTGTTTTAGGCAGGGGGGGAGTGTGTATGAGAGAAACACATTTATTGTTTATTATCTAATCTGAACGAATCATAGTTTATTGATATTTCCATTAAGATTATTATTTTTTGGGCTTTTTTGCTTTATTAAGAGACAGATACCTGGAGGGAGGATAGATAGAGAGGACGACATGCAACAAGAACCGCAGATTGGATTTCAACCCAGTGTCATTTCTATGAAACAGTCTTACTACATGTCCTGCCCAAGATTTTTTGGCCACCCTAGAATTTATACATTTCGGGGATCTGGGTCCTTGCTCAGAGGCATCTCAGTAATGCACCAGAGGGAAACTAGTCCCTCCATAGGTACCAGTCCACACTGTACTTGTTCCACTCAGAGATTTACCCCGGTGACCCTCAGGAACCCAAGCCAAGACACATCCGACTGATCTACTGCGTTCCTATGCGAGAGAGTATGCCAGTGTCGGCCAACTCCAGCTAAAATGTGCCCCTATTTCAACTTGCCTTGGCACTTATTCAGTATGCTTACAGATAATTAAAACAGTCATACATTTCCTGCATATGCAGCACTTACAGTATAATATGATTTTATAAATACCAAATTAGAATAAGTCGAGTGCCTCAGAAACTAAACTGAAAGACATTTTCAAGAGACTATGTCGAGTCAGAAACTCAGAGAGCGAGTGGAAGACCGAGATAAAAATGTGTGTGTGTGTTTGTGTTCTCTTTGTTACCGCAGTCTAGCTACAATGTACAATATAATTCAAGCAGTTTCAGGACAGTGGCTGCAGCATTGAAGAATTCACACTTTATTGCATGCATGCTGCACTGCAGTTTCAATATTCCTCCACCTTGAACAAGCACTGGCCAGAAAATGCTGCAGCATAAGATTGATACAGGATGGCAACCACTCTACCCTCTCATGATCAGATAGGTCTTTGGTCTTTGGCAACAATAATCTTCTCTTGGCCTTCGCTTATTCACTGTCAGACTCTAGTTGGGGAAGTTGTCTAGTCCCTGCTTTCTCGTACAACAGCAGGATGCAGAGCGTGTGTTTATCTATCTATTCTCCTTGTGCTGTCACCCATTGAGCTTCTGTTGTGCGTGGTAGCACTGTGTTATTGTAATATTCCCAGGGTTGTGGTCAGTGTGACACCATCTGGCCCGTGACGAAAAGCAGGAGGCCGGACACAAAGCCCTGCAGCTGTGTGACACACCACAGCTCAGAGGCTATTAGGACAAAAATAGTACTAGGAAATGAAGTGCAGATATCAGAGGCATAAACACACTTAACTTATTTAGGGCCACACAAGGGACAAGCACTCAGGCATTACACACAAGCAGAGCATTCCATTAAAATGTGAATTGGGACCTAAATGTTTTTCTTCTTTATCTAAAAGAGAACGCTATCCAGTGAGCCCAAATGTAGGTGTTTATGTGTGTGTGCATACATTTGTGTGTGAGTGAATCTCTGAGTTGCTGCCACCGCAGCGGTGCGATGCGGTCTCTGTATCAAATCATCAGCCGGAGGCTTTCCAAGCTCAGCACTGACACACTGACAGAGAGCAAGGCTCATCACCATCAGGACTGTTTACCATTCAGGGCTGAAGACATCTTGCACTCTTTTATGAACTTCCCTCCTTATTCCTCCGACACTGCCACATGATACTTAAAAAAGCACTGAGCAGCTGAATAACAATAATTTTCAGGCTTTTCGGACTACACTGTGAATGTAAAAACATTCATGGGGTACGCAGGAGTTCAAATCTGGTTCATTGTTTGCATTTAATGCTCATGCCTGCATGTACACAGTATGTTCACATTACACAAGTACACTGATGATCAGAGCTGTGAGGTATTAACCTGCGAGGCAGAGAGCCTGTCCTGTGAACTGGGAATAGAGCTATTTATAAGCAGATTAATTATGCCGATGCATATGGTAATCAGTGTGGCTGTGGTCTCGTGTAGGGGGGGGGGAGTCGGAGGCTGCCGACACAGGGGCTCATCATCGCTCCTGCAGGCGCTCGGTAGCTGACCTTGACCTCTGACCTCCAAGTGGAGGACGCTTCTGAAAATAGGTATAATTAATTAATAAGGCTACGATTTGAATCAATATACTGAGCTTACATTTCAATATATTGGCAACCCTATAAACAAGGAGCTACATTGAGTTAATCTTAAGCAAAAGATATATAAAATAAATGAATAAGCCATTGTCATTACTTTCTATAGTTGTAATATCTTGTCTCTCAGTATAATAAGCACTTCCTTGTGTTGTGCAGATGCAATGCAGCGCTGATTCTGGTCTTAACATCTGCACCAATGTAGCATGTAACAGTAATGTGTTAAATGTATATGAGAAGTGGAGTTCAAAGTTTTTACTGAGGATATGAGACATGGGCTGGTCTTCCCTATTTAGATTTTCTGTACAATATGAGTTTTGACATATGATCTCATTTTTAAGACATTTCTGTTAATAATCAATATGAATATTGCATCATGTTTTAAAGACTTGCCCTCCCTTTTGATTAGTTTTTACAGCCTTTGGTTTTAGTAAAGAGATGCTGTTGATTCAACAAAAGTTGACAAAGTTCACAGGGTCCGCTTTCTATACGCACCAAGTGCATTAGTGAACTTTTTGTAATAGAAATATGAGATAAAGACACTTAAATGTAATGCTGAAACAATTGTAACAGTATAAAATGGACATAAACTCAAACATATTTAAAAGATGACTGCTTGAAAGGAGCCTGTGATATAAGATGTATGACTTTTAAAGCCCCTCCTTTCAAAATGAAGCTCAAGTACTTGGCCAGATAAACGCATCATACAGGGGTTGGCGAAGACTAAGAATAGCTGACCTTCTCTCCATCACATCCACTAGGGCTGAATAACGCACGCCTTCTGATTCCTCTCCTCTCAAATATGGCATTAGTCAGATTGCCACCATCCTTCTTTCCATCATTTCTCCATACGATCCCTTCTTCCTCTGGCAGAGGATGAGTGAAGGGAGAAAGTGAAGGTCAGATAGCAACAGCTCTCTCTTTCCTCTTCCTTTATCATTTATCTTATCAGTCTTTATCACCTCACACTCTTCATTCCCTCTCTGGCACGTTTAGCACGCATTCTCCTTTCCGCCCTTATCACTCCATTCCCTTCTTCTTCTACGTCTTTACATTTTCTCTCAGTTTTGCTCTGTCATCTCCGCTCTCTTTTCTAATTTTATTCTCTTGGATCCCATATTGGTTGGACACACACACACACACACACACACACACACACACACACACACACACACACACACACATACACACACACACACACACACACACACACACACACACACACACACACACACACACACACACACACACACACACAAACACACACACACACACACACACACACCTGAGCTTTCTCCCCTCTGTGCCTCAGGTGATCACATCTCAAACACACCCACACTGGCATCCCATCAATCTTCGAGCTTGCACCGCGAAATGCACAGAGACATAAAAACATACACAGCCTGCACTACAGTGCAAGTAGGCCAGCTGAATTCGATATGCTTCCCCACACCAGATGGGTCTGAGGAATAGTTCCAGCTGATAAATAATGTATCATCTACCTGTATTAAATTGAATCGATGCCTCCTTGTCATAATGAATGTTTTAATGGATTTGAGTGACAGATCTGGGGCACAGACCAATTCCTTTGTACCCTGTTTGTTCTCCTTCCTCTCTGTATCTCAGTCCATCTTTTTCTGTTTGCCCACATTTTCAATTCTCTCTGTTTTATCTCGTTTTTTTTGTCATCTATTCTTTTGTCACGTTATTTCAGCCTTCTCATCTCCTCTCTGAAGAAATCTCAAATTCACTTTCATTAAGATAAATCAAGTTCAATCGGTGTAAAAACCTGTTTCTGAACCTGCAGACCTCTGGTTCTCTTTCTCTTATTATGAATATTTAACTCCTGCCCGGTGCGTCCCCTCTGCCTTGGCTCTTTGCCTCCGGTGTGTGAGCTGTCCAGGGCACAGACGGGCAGCCAGAAAAACGTTCCCCAAAAAGTGGAGCCATAAGACCACCGACTCTGCTAGCCCAGGACAAGCCCCTTACATCCTGTGTTTGTAATTCAGGTACTTGTCAAAAGTGACCTACAGTGAGTACGGAAGGTCCTTCGACAAGCTGAATAACTTTTACGACAAAGAGTTGGGTAAATTCCCGGAGTATAGACAGGTGATAGAGAATATTTGAAGTTGTTCAGGAGAGGAATATCTGAGTTTTTACAGAGTTTAGACAAAAAAAATGTAAAATTGCAAATCTACTGTACTGTCATCACAATAACCAAGGCAGGGTCATAGGTCTTCCCTATTTAGATTTTCTGTACAATATGAGTTTTGACATATTGTATATTGATCTCAGTTTTAAGAAATTTCTGTTAATAATCAATAGGAATATTGCATCATGTTTTAAAGACTTGCACTCCCTTTTGATTAGTTTTTACAGCCTGTGGTTTTAGTAAAGAGATGCTGTTGATTCATGTGAGGAATATGAAACCTGACATAGTCCACAGGGTCCGCTTTCTATACGCACCAAGTGCATTAGTCAACATTTTTTAATAGAAATATGAGATGAAGACACTTAAATCATGTAATGCTGAAACAATTGTAACAGTATAAAATGGACATAAACTCAAACATATTTAAAAGACGACTGCTTGAAAATGTAAAATTGTAAATCCACTGTACTGTCATCACAATAAACAAGGCAGGGTCACATCAGGCCGACTGCCAACCAGTAGCCATTATCTTCAAGGAACCCTTTTCTCTGATTAAGTGGCATTTTGAGTTTTTTTCCAAGCCACATGAGAGAGTTACGTAACAAAACTCCAAAGGAACCAAATAATCTTTATCCAAACCAACTGCAAAGTGCAAAAAAGCTACATTCTTTAAAAGGCTGGGTCAAAGGATGTGGTCATGGTTATCTAGAACAAACTACTGACATATATTAATATTTATTATCTTATTTCTCTTTTATAAATAAGTAAACCTGCTTTATTGTTATTTTTTGGATGCAGAACTCAAGCTTAACATATTGGATTAGGTTTATCATGGCCTTATAAAAACGTTTGCCTGAATACAAAGTGTGCAGCAGATTCAATGCAATCTTTAGGTTTTAGCTTTTTGTTTTTCACAAACTCCTGAGGAAACTTTTTTGTCTTTTTTTCTTTAGCTGGTAAATGCTCCTATGTTCACCACCTAGTCTCTTAATTTGTTTCTTTCTGCTTTTTTGGGGCTCAGCATGTTCATTTTAAGAGCTTCATCCCTGTAAACAGCGTCTGCTGAAGCCGAAAACAGCTATGAGCATCTTGAGTTGCACCTTCGACAGGTAAAAAATGAGTTGTAACTCATTATAAAGTTCTATAAAGCCAAGGAAAACTGCAAAGGTGATGATTATCTGAAGGTTCAAATTGTGAAATTGTTTTCAAATTCTTATTTGGTAGATTGCTGTTATAAGATATATCGAGACACTGATCGCAACTCAGACTGAACATTCTAAATGTCTGGATTCTCTTTACATTAGACTCACATCCCTGCTGTTATCACTACATGCTCTCTCTCTCTCACACACACACACACACACACACACACACACACACACACACACACACACACACACACACACACACACACACACACACACACACACACACACACACACACACACACACACACACACACACACACACACAACACACGCACACCCACACACCCACGCACCCACACACCCCATTCACTCTGTTAACCTGGTTCATGGTTTGTTTATAGTGCCATATCGATATGTGCTTGGTGAATCAAGAGATGAAGTGTGTGTGTTACAGTGGTGTGCGTTCCTGATAGATTAAGGATCAAACTCCCCTGGTCACATTTGAGACTTTATAGGGTAGTGTGATGCTAAATACATGCTGTGATTGTGTAGATATTCGCTTGGACTCTAACCAGGGGAAGGCGGGAAAAATAAACTCAACTGTGGGAGTGTTGTGTCACTTACGATTCAAAAGCCCTTCTCTCAAAATATTGTTCTGATGTTTTTGGCAGAAATATGTTTGTGTAAGGACCGGGCTTTGGTGGGATGAATAGCAGAGCAGAGTGCCCACAGTAAGTGTGAGTGAATGTGTGTGTACCAGTTTCTGAGCATACTTCACTGAGGTTTGAAAAGTTTAGGTGGATCACAACTTTGGGGAGCTGCTGCATTTAAGTGGCCTTCCTCTTAAGCTCCTTGTGTCTTGTCTTTTAATCTCATCCATTTCCCAAGGGCCCCAGCCTCAGGGTCTCCCTTAACCTATAGATCACACACTGACTCACACACACTTAACTGGAATGAGTCACTCGCAAACACACACACATACCCAAACATACACACATACACGTAAGTTGTCCTAATGGGAGCATAGGAGTCCAGCTTTTTTGAGCACCATCATTAACAATCTGGACTGAAAGGGCAAAGCACAAGACGGTGGAGGCACCAGAGCGCACATGCAGATGTTGTTTATGTGTATGTGTGTGTGTGTGTGTTTGTGTGTGTGTGTGTGTGTGTGTGTGTGTGTGTGTGTGTGTGTGTGTGTGTGTGTGTGTGTGTGTGTGTGTGTGTGTGTGTGTGTGTGTGCGTGTGTGTGCGTGTGCGTGCAGATACGAGGGCCTAGCCAGTAAAAAAACAGGTACAAAAGGAGACAATTCTCCTCTCAGCATTAATTCTGCCTTCAGGACCCTGAAAGACATTGCAGTAAGATCGATGGGGTGTATCGACAGCTATTATAAGCAGGGACACATTGTTCAAAAAACAAACCTCACCTGCTAGGACTAAGCTCAATTAACATTTACCATCAAAGATCATCTGAGCTGAGAGGCCGATTGTTGGTGATTTCTTGGGACACTTAATTAAATTCCCTGCTGTTAAAGGGATGCTTTCCAAGTAACACAACTGATTTATTGGTGCGTAAGCCTCTGACATTATTGAGACGTGAAGGGCAGTTTGAAGGGATTGTATTGCAGTAGGGAGCAGGGTAATGAAATCTTCAGATTGCTCTGGCTCTGAGGTTAAACCATTAACTCTGGAGTGTGTTTGTGTGTATATGTCTGCATCTGACTCTGGGAAGTGCACATGGAAGTTTGTGTGCATATAAAGGGAGAGCAATATTGCAATACGTGGCCCACCATCAGGGCCTAATTTCACCAAGTGCCCATAATCAAATTATCTAAATGGGATGATGTGACAGTAGCAAATGATAACCTTGAAGCTTCTCTGGCACAAAGTCTAAACAGAGAAACGGTTTGTTTACTGGCCAGAAAACCGTGCCAAACTACCAAAAGAGACCACCTGCAGGAGGTCAGACTGCTGCCACCTGCAGGGGACAGGCATCAGTTTACAGGACACATGTTGGCAAAGCATGCAGAGAGGAGTTTCTTTTTTTACTATTCTTGGCAGTCACTGCCATTCCTTAATGGTCATTAAAAATGAAAAATGTAAATCATCTTTTTTTGATAAGTTCACCCTCAATGCCCTTGTGTGGATGTGTTGGAATTGACAATATGTTTGGACTTCTCGCTCCCTCCATCCATCCTCACCTTGGAACTTGAAGCCCTCTATCTGCACCCACAGGCAGAGGTCCTCCGTGTCACAGTCGCAGCTCCAGGGGTTTCCGCTGAGCCCCAGAGACCTCAGAGCAGGCAGGGCGATCAGGCTGCTGATGTTCAGGGCCGTCAAGTTGTTCCGGCTCACGTCCAGCACCTGCAGAGCCATGTTCTCCGAGAAGGCATCCGGGTGGATTTCCCCCAAACACGGGTTATCCGTCAGCCGCAGCATCACCAGAGACGCCAGGGGCCCGAAAGTCCGGTCCTCGATCTGCAGCAGGGTGTTGAACGACAAGTCGAGGTAGGCGAGTTTCCGCAAATTCCCGAAGGTGGACTCGGAGATCTCTGTTAGAGAGTTGTTGCTGCAGTCCAAATAGACCAGATCGGACAGGTAGTTGAGCTGCAGCGCCGGGAGGTCCCCAATGCGGTTGTTAGAGATGATGAGCTGCCTGGTGGCCAGGGGCAGGTCATTGGGGAACTGGGTGAGCTCCTGCCCGGCGCACTGGACCACCAGCTGGTCGTCGCACACGCATCTATCGGGGCAGCCGGCTGTGAGAGCCGGGGAAGGGGTCACCCCCATCACGAAGATAAAGAGGAAGAGGAGCCGGAGGGACTGGGCGCTGGGCTCGGGCAAGAGACGCATGACGAGGCCGCCCAGAGCGTCATGAACTCCGGCAGAGCTGGACCAGGACTCCCCGGCGCTCTCCGGGCATCCTGCATGGGTCTGAGGAGCTGAGCGAGAGGCGAGATGGCTGCTCTGGGTGCCTGGCTGTCGCTGCCTGAAAGCCTGGCTGCTGTTTATATCCAGACTATCGGTCAGTCACTCACACGCACTCTGGCGCGCCTCGCACGTCGCCACAAGACATCATTTCAGAAGGTGACCGAGAGACGCTTATCGCTCCATGGGTGAGAATCGCGCAGCTTACCGGACTTTGTCCCTCCTGAGAAGACCACAGAACCGATGACGGTTGACGATCACCCCGTCGGTGACTCATGTTGGGTCATTAGTTGTTACCAGCAGAGTGCATTGTTTATTTAGTTTCCAAACAATTGACTTGACATAGGCAACAATTCCTGAATCCTGGATGTAGACTCCACGCTGAAAAATCTCCTGGCTCACATATGTCCTTGACTGTGATGGTGTGAGTGTGTGAGGGTCTTTGGTACACGCTGTCCAGCAGAGAAGTCGCTTTTTTTCCCTCCAGGAGCGCGATGGAAAGCGCGTCCTCCCTCTGCGCGCAGAGCTCTGTGTGTGAGGCTGTGCTGCGCGGTGTGAGACTCTCTCGCTCTTCCCTCCCTCTCTGCCTCTCCATCCACACACACTGCAGCTCTGCACACACACAGAACTACCTGGTGTTTGTATTGCACATGAGTTGTGCCAACGGTGTTATTGCAATGGTGACGTCACCAGGTGTTACTTTCTTTAAAAAAAACGAAGAAAAGAGTGCAGAAAAACCCAAAAGCTTTATTTGCACGAATGGTGTGGCCAAAGCAGGTCAATCAACCTTAATATATAAAAGAGGATATACATTTTATAATTACGTCACATCTCATTATATCTGATTACATGGCTTCTAATTGAAATATAATGAGCGAAGTATCACTGTTCAAGTCGGCGTAAAATACTTTATACAACCATTCTTTATACATGTTACTGTCTTTATCTGGATTGAGAGAGAGTGTGTGTGTGTGTGTGTGTGTGTGTGTGTGTGTGTGTGTGTGTGTGTGTGTGTGTGTGTGTGTGTGTGTGTGTGTGTGTGTGTGTGTGTGAGTGTATGAGTGTGTGTGTAGAAGCAGCCTCTTAGCCATACACAGATTTAACAAGCCTTATCTCATGTGGTCCAGTGGCTAATTTCTCCTCATTCTGTCCCCCAGCGGCTTGTTGACAAGATAAACCATTCAAATTGGATTGTGTGTGTGCTTATTAATTAATTATTTTTGGCATTCTACATTTTTTTATTTGTGAAGTCCCGCAATCAGCTGTCCACATTTTTTGTCCGAACATTGGACGCTGATGGGATGTTGATGTCCACCTCTGTCTTTGCTGCCAACATCTCATCACTTTATCAATCAATGTGATCAAGAAAAGCAGTTCAAGTTAGATTTTGAATAGAGTTGGCAGATACATATAGAAGTTGCCATCCCAACCCTAGATTTTCCATGCCATTGTGTTTCTATGATTATCAGAAATATGAATGATCATGATTATTATTCAAAGGGAACTAAATATTCTTGTAAAAATATCCTTATTACTGATAATGTATTACCATTTAAAAGTTGAATCCAATATTAAAAGCCTGCTTTCTTTAAGGGTCAAACTGAGGTAATCCATCTTTCAAAAGCATAATTAAGACCAATTAAACCACTTTTTCCAGTTTTTACTAAGAAGTTATAACATTAAGATATTAAGGACAGACATACTGTGGAATATGTTTTTTGGCTTCCTTGATCATTTTATAAATACAGCAGCTAGAGCTCACAAATGAACACGTTATACCAGGTTTATTTCATTACAAAACCCCAATCAAACGTACAAAAACCCCAATCAAATTACACCAAATGCTGCTTTATGGAGGATTATGTGACCAACATATTTTATTTTCCTGAGATGTAACACTATTCCTTTAAAGTATGGTTTCCAATCTGGACTCGTCTCTTTGATGTTAGAGAATATTTCAAGGGGTTGTTAAATGATAATTGGGGGAAGAAATTATTAAAAAAAAGCTAAAATTCTGCCGGAAAATGCCTCGACTAGAGTAATTACATTCAAACGGAGTGTACACAATTTAATGTGGTTTGGCTTCATAAACAGAGTTTAGTCTAAAAACGTTATGGCCAAGTCAGAATTCTGTACCTTTTTTTCTATACAACAGTTTAAGCTAAAAATATGGAACCTAAAGATAGATGGGAAATGGGAAACTATTCATAGCAAAATCGTTGGACAGAGGGAATGGACAACATGTTAATTGTGAAAACATTTGCACTTTGATACTGACGGCATCTGTACAGCTTATACAAGGCGACGATATCTTCAGACTGATACATGATTATTGAAGGAAAGATCCACCGAGTACAGAGCAGCCTGGAGGAAAATGAGCCCATTTGATCAGTGTCCCTTTCTGCTTGCCCGCCTGCTCCCTCTGTCATGGGTTTGGCGTCTAAATGGCCCTGCTAGATCGTGTTCGCAGATACTTGCCTCAGATCAGAATCATTAATGTAACTTTCCTCTCTCTCTGCTCCCAACGGTGTCATCTTCCAGACATGCTGTTGTGTGTATCCATGTGTATACGTGTGTAAGTTTATACAGTTATGTGACAGTGACATGCTAAAGGAGGCCTTGAGTTATACGTTTGTGTGGTACCTGGGTGTTATACATCTCTGCATGGATGTTCGCTGCCTTTGTGACTTGTGATCGTGTGTGTGGGCTATGTCTTTATTTTTTAATAAGGGTGTATGCAGTGTCGGCTGTCAACTGAAAGACAGCCGGTCTGATCCCCAACCTAAGGGAAAGAGCAACCTGCCATCAGGGGTCCGTCACCTTTGCTTCACACCAATTACATCAAATACGCCATTCCTAAACCTAATAATGACATGTTAAAGTTTTCTGTGTCCCTTTCTCTTCTTCCATAGCTATGGCTTCTCTTTCCTTTCCCTTCCTCACTGTGGTGAGCTTGGTTGTAAATCTTCTCCCCTCTTGCTAAACTGTCTTTCAGGCCGTAAGTCTGACTCCATCCGACCAACTCCATCATTTTAATGTAATTGAACCGAGATTATGATCCTCTATCAGTCACCCAGACTGCCTTTATAGTGGCTGGTCTGTTTCTTTTTATTTTTGCCTATAAGGCTTCAGTGTTGCTATAAAGAAAACTGACAGGAAATTGGTCCAATTAAGTTTGGGATTACTTTTCTACAAGCAAAAGCCTTGCATTTAAATGTTAATGTAAGTACAAAAGCATTAGCATCAAACTAAGGAAACAACTAGAATACTCATTATGCAGCCTGGAACATTTTAGAATGAAACTTATTCTGCAATTTTTTAATATACATTTTTGATTCCTTCCAATCTATTTAATGTTGCTAATGGTAAAGGAGGATCTGATTTAATAACTTTTAACATTGCTGGGTAAGTGTTACTAGATTCGGACATTACTCAAGATGTATGGCACAGAGAAAAACTATTTTGTTAATAAGATCAATGAATTGTTTGTGTTGGTCTAATCATGAGGTTTGTTGAGAGAAAGTCAGAGTAACACCATGCATTGATATCGGCCAGTTCTGCAGTATCAGTAGCTTTAGTACAGCCCCTGCTTCTGTACTCTTTATTTACGTTAATGTGCTCACGTGATAAACACATTTGCATCCCGTAAAACAAACATTTTCTCTTGTCTCCATCACTAATCCTCCAACTACAGACACTCATACACACACACACACCAACACCAACACCAACACAAACACATGAGAACAAAAATAGCAGTGTTGCACAACTGTTGTTTTCTTCCATGGTTTCATAAGTAAATTACCTCGTTACATGGGTTTAAAACAGCCCGGCCTGAGGGATGTTTATTTTTTATGTGTATAGAGCAAAAAACCATGAATCTAGACAAAGCTGAAAACAGAAAACTACGTGTGTTAGTTTTACAGTATGTCTATCTGAAAGTTACAGAATACAGTATTTATTCTACCGTACTATATTTAGTTTTACATTCTGTCTTATCTTATTCGATCTTTTATGTTTCTATCAATCATTTTTCCACATCTTACTTGCACCAGTATGTCTATTGCAATAATTTCTTGCACTATTTGATGTATTTTTCTTGTTATGCTAAGTGTTTTGTATGCTGCACTGCCAGATTTAAATTGCCAAAACTATGCTGTAGCTATTGTGTATGTTGCAATAAAGCAATCCAGCCATAAAGCATCTTAATACAAAGTCAGACAAAACGATCAAATAGAGTGCACTGGCCCCGAGCAGAGCACAGTGCTAACTCGCTCTTGACAGACAGCTCCAGTAACAGGACCCCACTCACTCCCTCTGACTCATGCCCGGCCTCGTGCCCCATCACCAGGCCCGAACTCAGCCCTGGGCTCGGATGAGTCTGCGACCGGAGGCCTGTCTACGGAGGTCTACAAACAACTCGGCTTCCTGCCTCTGAAGGGACAACATTTATTTGGGAAAAGGGTATAGGTGCAAGTTTCAAAGATTAAAATATTCAAAGGCTTTACTGTCACATGCCGCCCAGTAGCTAGAGTGTAGTTATGGAAATGAAAATCTTAAGTCCCAGGCTCCTCCAACAATGCATCATAAATGTATATAAAATATAAAACAATAAAACAAATTTAAAACACAATAAAATAGTGCACGAAGAAACAGAGTACAATACAATTATGCATCTTGCAAGACCAATGTGCAAGTAAGGCAGATGTAACAATATACATGTCAAAAGAAAATACAATAATCTAAATGTTGCAGAGAATGTTGTAAGTGAAAAAGTAAAATGCAGGAGTCTATATCCCTTTAACTGCCAGCACCACCATTTGGTAGAGCACATTTTGTGTCTTGATATCTTGTTGAAAAGTTGAACTCCATCTGATTCAGCCAGCTCTACCCTTTGGTTGACATGTTATGCACAAAACAACCTCTAGATGTCACTGTGGTTCAAACAGAATGCCCTTCAGCTAGCTTCAACTGAGAAAGTTGGCAATGCTAAAAATCACTGCTGAAGAAATTACTCTTTTTGGTCAACTTTTGTAAGGTAACCATATCATTTTTGACATATTTTTGTGGCAGGGCACTGACTGAACATAATTAGATAACTTGATGCACAAAAGTTTTAACAAGGGTGTAATTTTTTTTTTTTTTTAAATATGCTCAACCAATCGGTCGAATTGGCCTTTTATGGTAAGCTAGCAATATGACTTTTTGAGAGTTTCAGAGATGTTTTCCAATAAAATATGGTAATTACGTAGCTAGATTCATGGTAATATTACTAAATATAGTACTGCCTTATGAGTCTCAGAGTGAAAGAGTGATAATAATTTATATAGCACCTTTCATGCATGGCATTCAGCCCAAAATTGCACACATATGAGCAAGTTAGGCCAACACAGGATATAGACATTTGCTGTTAGGCCAGTGGTTTCCTGTTAGGCCAATTCAGCATATACAGTAAGATGAGATTTTTATCATGAAAAACCCTTGACATTACTTTTTTCCATTTTTTTTTTTTTACAATTATAATTTATGATCTTTTATGAATATATCTGGTTGTATATATTGCTCATTTTCTATAAAAGAAACAAATGTATTTGAGTTTGATGCATACAAACACTGTACTGTTATATGATGATTGTTGAAAATGTACTTTTACCATAGAAGGCCAGCTCGACCAGTTGGTAGAGGCTCATAAAAACAAAACTGTGTGGTCAGTAAAAAAAAAAAAATTGTTTGGGCTTATTTGTGGCCCATTTGATAAGAAAATGCAAAAAATAATAATTCCATAGCTTTTTCTTGGTCCGGCAGTTAAAAGGGATATACATGTTAATATAAATGTCTTTAGTTTTTCACTATCACAGTGGGAGCCGGCAGCAATCTAAAGAAAGCAAAGAGCAACAGGAGAGAGGAAACAATCCTCCAATCAACCTTCTGATACAAGGCTGACCCCTGCAGGATAGGAGGGGACACACTGTGTTGCTGGCATCTTCTTACTGTGAGTGTGCCATGCCTAAGATGTTTATTGGCAGAGTGTTAATGTCTCCAGTTGAAGGCAATAAACAATGCTAAAGGGCCAACTTACTGAAACACACTGGTTCAAAAAAACACTCTACTGCTTTTTCAATCTTTGATGATTAATGGCGGGCATGTCCTCTGTGTCTCTGAGTTAGTGTTCCTGCTGTGTTGTGTGCCAATCCTTTGTTTGTTGTCCGGGGACAGACTGGAAGTGTTCGTCACGGGCCATCAGGCTCAGTTTCTGTCACTCACACCCAAGCGTCATTCCACCATCCATTTTCCATCTCAAGGTTAGCGTTCACATGAGAAGAGGGAAACACGTCTGCGGAAATCAGATCTGAGCAGCCTGTTGGCCTCCACAGCAGAGCCTTAGACATCCATCAGGTGACATTTCACTTCCCTGCAACAGAATCTGCAGACTAACGCAAACCTGAGTGATCTCTCTTTACTTCTCCAATGACCTTCGCCGGCTTAACATTCAAATGTAACACATCACCGCTGTCTCTATTTCAGGTTGAGCTTTCGATTGAAATATTTACCCAAGAAAATAGTTGTATTTCATCCAAAACCCAACATATATTTTTGAAAAAGTGTACACTTGAATGATATGCTGAGTGGCCAGTGCTAGTTTTAGGTCCGTGAACTTGCAGCATATCGGCGATAGAAAAACAAATGCAACTGCTCTTCTTTTTTTATTACATAATCTAACTAATAATGGTGGTATTAATGTAAACCATGATTGTTGATTTTTTAGTAGCAATACTATTGAATAATATTTATGTCTTTCTTGATTTCTTTCTTTCTGTTGTATCCAAATGCTCCTTTATCAATGATCAAATATACGTCGGTAAAAACATGTGTAATTAGTGTGTTAATTAGTGTGTTTAGTTATAGTTTCTTTACCCACTTAAGCTGGACCCAACACCAGAGCCACCTACACTTTACACTTAGGATAGATTTACATCTCGGTTACAAAATAAAAATGATTCACTGCCCAGAGTCAATTGAATCCTTTTCAATTAGGAAGAGTAAACAAAGCCAGGCAGCAATACAAATGTCCTTCCTGTGGCAGATGGGATGTAATATAATCGATATAAATGTAATCTGATGTACCTGAATGTTAAAACATTGTTGTAATATTTCATAATTGGCCAATTTCCTTCACAATGCCTGGTCCACAGGTTGGATGCAGGCCTGGCTCTCTGCTCAGCTGTGCCATCAGAGCCACTGTCTGACTGTGTGATTGCATAACCTGTAAAGACCTGCTTAATAATGCATGGTCAGACTAGACATGGGCAGCCTGACGCAAAACCTGACCTCAACAACAACTCTCTTTGTTCTGCAAAGACTGGACCCTCCAGAGACAGGACTCAAGGTGTGTCTCAAGCCAGCCAATAGGAATGATATAAAATGGGACAATATTTCTCAAATTGGGCCCTAAACATTAACCATAAACCTTTGCATGGGCCAACCTTGAGCCTTTAACCAGGGTAATGTGTAACTTTTGAACAACACCTTAACAGCGGGTCTAGTGTGTTTGTTTGTATGTGTGCTAGTATGTGTGTTTGTCTCTTGTGAAGTACAAATCCCACTTTGAGTCTTGCTGAGTGTAATGGGAACGGATATCAGGAAGGGCAAAACATCCTGATACATAAAACACATTTCAGGCAAGAATACAGAAGCGCTAACGGGAAGTGAGATAGTTGTCTGATCTCAGTTGTCTAATCACATGGTTTAAGAGGAGATGGGGGAAAAGTATTGCCAGGATCATTTTTGAGGTTCATAAATTCTCCATGCATACTAAAAACAAGGCAAATACTGTTATTAAAAACAACCTGTTTATATTCATTTGCATGGATCCATTCCTGGAAAATAACCTGAATGCAAAGTGAATGAAAGTGCAATTGTAGGTGCACTTCAGCCTCTTGTGGCCAAAATAAGTATAAAACCTATAACAATAACAAAAAAGGTCTTCATGGATCAAAAGAAAATTAAAGAACCTAGAAATCTTATCCTGGGTCATACTAACAGTGTAGCTCTGAGATGCACTGCCATGTGTGAACCTTTTGGTTACTGCTGTTTGAAACCAAGGTCAGCAGCTGCCAGTTACATGAAGTCCCTCCTCCTTCAGGAAGAAACATGCACTCTACTTCCTGCAAGTTTCCTAGTACACAATATTCCTGCCACTGAAAACTAAACCAACAATGGCAACTATCCTTCGCAGATTCGCAATGCCCGGGTGTTCATCGAGGCGGTGCTTGGGAGTGTTTCTGCGGGAAATGCACAGCCGGACTTCCCCTCTGAATCCCCGGGACGGACCGCGACTGCTGGCCGGTGGCAGTATCCCTCTGACGGCCTACAGTCGCACACACAGCCGCTGGCAGCACACAAAGGCGGCGGATCCTCCAGAGGTGGAATTACATCGGTTAGTGGGGGAAGATAATGGTAGGGATACACTTACATGTGATTCGTCATTGTTCAAAGGAACACGGATGCACTCTCAATTCTGTAAACGTACACATGCACTGTTTGACAGGCACCTCTCAGTCATCCACCTGATACCTCAGTGTACTGTGTAGGCGGATGCTGTAACTGTACACTGGATTTAAACGATTAAAACACGCTATATTAGCACGAGTGCTGGTAATTATGTTATGTTGTAATGAGAAAGCGTTTCGTTGGAGGTACTACAGATCATCTATTATTCTCTTTAAAGATATGTCCATCCATCAGCCTGTTTATTCCTCTTTTCCCCCAGTTTGTCTGAGCACAACATTTATGGAAATGTTATAACTATATGGAGGTCCACTCTTGCCAAGTTGATACATAAATCCGTTCAATTGTATGCAACATGATCAAATAATTAGTTTCTAAGTCAGTTTTCAATCAGGGATGCAACTAAAACTTTTTTCTCAGTAAAACAGTGAACAAATACCAGTCAATCACATCCATTTCAATGTTAAACCGTCTGTGTGTTGTTTCGTCAGACACTAATTTAATAACGACATAGTCATAATTGAATGTTTCTTTATCCCTTTCTCTCTCCTGTTGCTCTCTCCTCTCAGGGATAGTGGAGGTGTTGATGTGCCGACACAAGGCAAGAAACGCTCTGGGCTATGTGTTCGTGTCACAGGTGACCTGACTTCTACCACCCCACACACACACACACACACACACACACACACACACACACACACACACACACACACACACACACTGATTGAGAAACTGTGCCCTGTGTGTTCAGATGAGGGGGTTGGTGTCCACTCTGTCCGAGGACTCAGCAGTCCGTGTGGTTATCTTCAGGAGTTTAGTTCCAGGTGTTTTCTGTGCAGGTAAGTGTTTTTCCAGAGCACCTACAACCTGCCATGGTTCTTTATTTTTGATCCAAGCTTTTCCTAATGACGTCTGTACGTTACAATAGGGGCAGACCTGAAAGAGAGAGCTCGGATGAATGACGCTATGTCTGATAGCTTTGTTCACATGCTGCGAACCCTCATGACTCAGATAGGTAAGAAAGTGAGCAGTTGACTCCAATATCCATCCCCTGAGATTACACACGAGTCTATGCATCTGTTGACCCTCCTCTGTCCTCACAGCATCATTGCCCATGCCCACCATCGCAGCAATGGACGGCGCTGCCCTGGGAGGTGGGCTGGAGATGGCCTTGGCCTGTGACCTCCGCACTGCTGGTGAGTGACCTCTAAAACCAATTCTCCCTTATCAACTCTGAACTGAAAGAGTATGTGCATCATGCTTGAGTATAGTTAATATTCCTCTCTCCTTCCTTCAGGTGATGTTAATTGTGTATGAAAGGGAATGGCATGTTGTCTCCACAGCTGTCACCAGAACAGTCATGTCCGATCAGTGATGGGTCTCAGCAGCATGGAGAAGGATAGCATTCTCTTAGGAACATTTTTCTAGATTGACAACTCCCTCATAACATCAGTGTAGATTACCGAACCAGTTCTCAACCAGCTCTACTGTTTAATTGTGAAATACTGGAGAATTGTACATCTTTAGGACTTGAATTCACATTTGAAATTAGATTTAAGTTCCTACAGTTCATATAAACAGTTAAAAGCAGATGCTTCCATCCCCTCCATTTTTGTATTTTTTTGTTATCTACATGCTACTTTTTATTGAGTCATGTCTTAGTCTTAGTCTTTCCTTTTTTTGCCAGTTTTTTGCAATTTTAAACTCAGTTTTGAGGTGTTCATCTTTTCCTGAAAAAGGCCAGTGTTTATTTATGGATCGTGGAAACGCTCAACCTTAACAAGCAGATTTCCATACTGAAAATTGAGGATATGTGTATAAAATGATGAAGACATACAGAATGTTCCAGATTATCTTAAATCTACATCAGGGAAAATAAAAGGTTCAAACTCCACAGCGGTCAAGCAAAAACCAGTCTGCCGTTGTTGCTTATCTCCGATTGTTAATGATTAGTTGAGTTGAGCCAAGGGATTAATGATACCCGTATCATTTGACATCTGCCCAGCTGTTCATGGAGCTGAACACATGTGATTGGTTGAATTAGTCGTAGCAGCTCTGTGATTGGCTGATCGCTGATGGGCTAAGCGAGCAGGTGTTTGCGTCTGTTGCTCTGACAGAGGCATCAGTCAAACTTTACGCCCTCCACAGCTTAATGGCACTCCGCAGCTCTGACCTTCAAACGTCCTCTGTGTGTGTGTTTGTGTTTCAGCACATTCGGCACAGATGGGTCTGATCGAGACAACGCGAGGGCTGCTCCCAGGGGCGGGTAAGACAAACATAGGCCACAAAAAAGACCTTACAAAGTGAGAAAGGAAAAGGCAAAGCAGCTTTGAGAATTTGACCTTGAGGTGTTTTGTCCTGCAGGGGGCAGTCAGCGGCTGCCAAGGACGGTCGGCATGACTCTGGCCAAAGAGCTCATCTACACAGGTGGGGTAACAGAAACGCTGACATGTTGCTGTACACAACAGGATGCTCATCTGTCAGTGAGGGCTTTGTTTATCTCACACTCTCTCTGTCTCTCTGTTGTCAGGTAAGCGTGTGGGGGGGCAGAAGGCTCTGGAGATGGGGCTGGTGAACAGATCTGTGGAACAGAACGAGACGGGAGACGCTGCCCTCAGAGAGGCTCTCAGCCTGGCCAGAGAGATACTGCCCCAGGTCAGAGAACAACACACTTCCTCACTCTGCTACTGATGCATCCCCTCCCTTCAGGGTCTATTCTCCTCTCATAGCTGGAGACCTAATTGTTTCTTGTTCACATTTTTGACTGGGCCTGATTATACAATAAGAAATAACAATTTTATCGGAGATGCTGTAACTATATGGAGGTCCACTCTTGCCAAGTTGATAAATAAATCCATTAATTTGTATGCAAAATTATCAAATAATTAGTTTCTAATTCAGTTTTCAATCAGGGATACATTGATGTCCATTCTAGCCCAAGTAAATAAAGAAATACATTAAAAATTAAGAAATTGTATGCAAGATGATCATTTTGTTCAAAAGTCAGTTTTCAATCAGGGATGTGACTAAACATTTTTCTCAGTAATTTGATATATCATAAAAAAGTGAACAATGCCAGTCAATCACACACATTACTCAACATCAAAATTAGTTTAGTTTGTTGTTTCGTTTTAGTTGAGAAATGACATTTCTCACTGTGCTACTGATGCATCCCTCCTCCTTCAGACAGGGACCTGCTCTCTTTATTCTTCCTCTCTTTCCCGCCACCAATCTCTTCTTCATATTTTCATTCTGTCTTCCCTCTTCCTTGTGTATTCGTCCATCCTCTGTTCCCTCTTTCTCTAGGCCTCTGTCACTCCATATCTCTTTCACTCCAGTTCAGATGCCCGCAGTTGGCACTCAAGAGTGTATACACACACACACACACACACACACACACACACACACACACACACACACACACACACACACAGAAAGTGAGGTAGCACAGAGAACATAATGAGCCCAAGGCCTTTTCTCTTAGTGTTCATGTGGCTTCCTGAGGAAAAGAAAACCATTATCTTTATAAATCAAGGGAAAAAGCTTCTACAGTGCAGTCTTTAAATGTCCTTACAGTTTAAAAAGAGTGCTTTTTAAATGGCTACCCCACAGGTTCTGTTTTTAACTTGAATAAAGTTGGCATATTTTAGACAGATAAAAAATAAGATCTTGAGTTTTAGTGCCTTTTATGAGCCAATCTCCCCAAAACTGAATCCTACATTTTCCAAAATGTCCCTGTCATTTTATTTCATCATAAATACTGACTCCTCAATTTGTAATTAAAGCTTTATGGTATACAAATGTGTATGAATTCTACATTTTCTTTTACTGCAGATTCTGCATAATTAAACGTTAATGGTGACAGGTAAACAGTATGGTGCTTTATTGACACCATTATCATCTAATTCACTGTGTTCTGTTTCTCAGGCTCCTATTGCTGTGCGGCTGGCAAAGGAGGCAATGGACAGAGGCATTGAGGTATATCATGATTCATTCCTTTTTATAGTTTTTCTGCATCAGTGATGGTACTGAACTGAGTCTTTCTTTCCCAGGTTGACATCACTTCAGCGATGAAGATAGAGAAGATGTGTTACGCTCTGGTAAGTCTTCAAGTTTTTATTTCATTACAAAAAAACACTTACTTCAGATGCGGCTGACCCCAGTGATTTGTTACCGATTAATCATCAGTATAAGCAGTACATATTGTCAAGTTCTGATTGGGTTTGGTTGATTGACTCCTGCCTAAACTTGAAAAAAGGCCTGGTTCACTCCAAAGGACACACGGAACAACTCAGTCTTGACTCTTTCCTTTTTATTTGATATATTGTAGAGTTCCTTTAGCTCCATGCAGCTTCATTTAGCTTCCATGTTGCTCATTCAGACGTTTTAGATTAATACTTTGTAAGACTAACTAGAAATAATAATTAAATTCAATGTTTTCCATCACAAATATCTTCAAACCAGATACATATATTTATACATATTACCAGCAGTGTCTTTGGGTGAATCCTTCTCAACCCTCTCCTCTCTGCCACTCACAGTGAATTGTTTCTGTCTTTTGTCCTCTGCATCTCCAGGTGCTTTGCATCAGGCTCATTATATACGTGACTCTTTGCTCTCCTTTGAGCCACATCTCTAGTGGAACCACAGATTTTAGGCTCCCTGTGACCGCCTGCTGGACTGGAGCCAGATTTAGAATTTGCCCTTCACTGGTGCCATTCATTGTTTTTAATCTGATATCATTATCCTTATTTTAATATTGACTTTCGTCTCGACACATATTATACTAGTTGGGTTCAGCTTTGATGCTCACTCTCAGGCATTTGGGAAAGCCTCTGAGGCTGCAACGAATGATTATTTATATTATCAATTAAACCGCAGAGTATTTAATAGATGAATGGAATTATCATTTGGTCTATAAAATGACAGAAAATAGTGTACAAATAGTAATATCCCAGTTTGTTACAAGCTGATGCATTGAAATATCTTGTTTTGTCAGTCCAAAACCTAAAAACATTCAATTTAATGTTTATATAAAATAGGAAATCAGGAAATCTCCATGTTTGAGAAGCATTTCTGCGAGAAACGAAAATTGGACAATTAAATAATTATCAGAATATTAACAGTTTTTTTTTCTGTCAGATTATCTCCACGCCATTGTCCTGGTGTAACGATCACTCTCTGTTTTCAGGTCATTCCCACCAAGGACAGAAGAGAGGGAATGGATGCCTTCATTGAAAAGAGACCCCCACGGTACACTGGGCAATAAACCTTTTGGGAATGTCTCCCTCCGTCACTCAGCGCTCCTCCATAACCTCATGTCTGATAGACAATTAACGCCCATTGATTTTTTCTGGTTGCATCCCAGACAGTATCAATACATTAGATAAGGTCAACATTAGTGGCAAGTGTTTGATTTTGTGACTCATGATGAGAGCGACATAGGGATATTTTGATCAGAGAAAAAGTAATTTATACTGTTTATTCAGCCATATATCCATATTTGTTTGTCACATTTTTTTGAAATAAAGAAACACAAATGTCATCTCTAGTTTATGGGAATGTACATTCTTTATTTCCAAACTTGAAAACGAGACTCTCAGCAGCAACATGGCACAGTCACAGCAGACATACCGCATCGGAACTTTTTGTATCTCCGAATTAAACTCTTATGAAAAATGAAACTGGACTTCATTCAATGTGATGTTCAGAGGCAACAATCAAACACATCCGGAGCAACAGAAAACAAACCAATTATCATCTGCTGCTCTTTGTCCTTGATGAAGCTGTGCGATCAGCTCAGGACACACCATATTTAGCAAGCTCTCACAACAACATCAACTGATTTACAGAAACAATAAGACCATTTCTCAGTAAGCAGATGAGGTGATGTTTGTTTTGCTGATAGATGTATTAGAGTACCATTAGCAGCCCAATATATTGTCTTTATTACCATTAACATTAATTATTTATATAAATCTTGTAACCCATCTCCGTTGTTCCTGATGAAGCCAAAATTCACTGCCTCAAAAATGTTGTGTCAGGGGTTTGGCATAATTTTGAATAAGAAATAATTAGCAAACAGAAAAGGTCTAACTAATGAGATTTGCATTATTGATTTATCCGCCGTTTATTTCCAAGAATAATCGATCAATTGTTTAGACAAGTTTCACTTTTTTTTATGGACCAAAGTCTGAGGGAACTTAAGGCGTAGTGTTTGTCCAATTTAGTTTCCCCTTCTGGGTTTTTCTATAAAGTGTACACGCGCCTGGGATATGCACAGTCTCCAAATGTAAAGTTATTGCAGTCCTTATCCCAAAGTTAGTTAGTTTAAGAAGATATAAAATGGAAAAACATTTAAACCTTTAAGTGATTGAAAAAAAAATTCTGCAAGTATGCAAATTAATCAAAATATTAATTTGTTGTCAAAATGGTTGCTGCTTATTTTTTTCTGTAAATCGCCACATCATTGCAGCCCAGATAGAAAATAAGGATGGGACATTAATGAGAACCAAGATCTTATCTAGACAGCAGAAGTGCTAAATTGGCATTCTGGAGGATACTTAAGTCATTTCAGAACAGAAAAACATTTCCGATAACTCTCCCAGTTTTTTTCTTATTTGTTTTCTTTGTTCTTACATCATTTTCAGATAAACACAGTCCGGAACATTCAGTATAATAATTTCCATGCAACCAATTCAACCTCTCCTGAACAAACAATTACCATTTCTCTCATTTTCTATTATGTACAAATTAAATACACTCTTTAGGATGCAGCTAGTTGTACGGATGTACATACACACATGCTCACACTGAAGTGCTGTCTGTGTTTAACACGCAATGGAAAGCACAGCGAACATATCAATATATATACATATACAGGAGTTTCTCAAAAAAAGACAACGGCCATGACTCAATACACATCCATCATGAATATACTGACCACATCTTTATTGCCATTTGTTGTCAGAGAGGACCCTGGTTAGCAGACACAATGATGGTATACATTTAACTCTGGATCTTCTGATTCACAGCACGACTGGTTTGCAACTGGTATGTCTGATTTAGGAGCTGCCAAAATATTTACTGGAGCTTCAAGAGATACAACTTCTTTATAAGGTTAAGTTTTAAACTTTTGAACCCACTGAAAACACTCTAGGCAAATGTCCTGTCACATTCAATAAAATGCATTAGCTGATAAAAGAGTAAATAAAGAAGTGAGCAACAGCAGTACTCAGGACCTGTCGGCATTGGGTTTCAGTGAAGGCAGCACTGCTATAAACAAACAAGCAGGCATTCCTAAAACGAACAGTAGCAGCATTCAGACAAACTCCAGCATGCTTGTGCTCACAGCAGCGCCATGCGTATATCTAATGAGCTAAAAAAGACCAAGTCAGACAACCAGAGCCTGCAGTAACGTACAGGAGCCGGAGGGTGTTGCCCTCAGCTGAGCTTTCAGGGGTTCAAACTCAAACTGAGATTTGTACATGAGCACTGAATGTTTTTTTGGCATTATATTCATCATGATCCACAATGAACAGCGAGCACAGACACAAACCTCAGGATGAGATTTTAAGCTTTACTGACCAATAGTTCTCATAGTTATCACTGTTAGTCACAAGATTAACACACACAGATTCTTTTGTTTTGAGACGAACACAGAAAATAAATAATGTTAGTGTGTGTGCAAATAATTGTCTAGCGTTTGTCCTTTCATGGTTCCTTTCTCTGGGCTCGTGGTAAAGTGTGTTTGTGCTTGGGATGTGCGCACAGGCATACACGATTCCTCTCATGGGACCCAGCTTATATCCAGAACTTGGTCAGGGAGCCTCACTTTCTGAAAGAGACATTGAAAAGAATGAAAAACCGCCATCCATTGTATTACTGATCTGGCGAATGAACATTAGTGTGAGTGTTTACCTTTGTGAGGTTACTGTGGCGGCGGGCGGCGACTGGTGTGTGTGTGTACCGGCTGTCCGGTGCGCGCTCTGTGGCGCTGCAGGCTCTCCAGAATGCTCTTAGCCAGCAGCTGGACATCTTTGTGGGTCTGTGGGTGTGTGTTCACCAGCTCCAGCTGCTGCAGGCCGCCCTCCTCCAACAACATGCTACAGTAGCGAGCGGCTGCAGACACACAGGGTGAAAACAACATTACATCCTGAAGCCATTGGGGGAGTAAGTTACTGCCTAAAGAGACCTCAGTGTTTTATTTGTCAATGTACTCATTTATGAGAACAATAGGTTCTGTATGTGTCTCACCGTTCTTGCTGCAGACATGCTGCATGGCCCAGGCCGCCCACAGCTGGACCCCGGGAGTGTGAAAGCACTCCAGGAGGGGAAAGAAGGGGTTAAATGACCTAAAGAAAGAGAGACAATAAGAAAATATTTAGTATGTACTCTATATAGCATGTTTTAGGTTTAGGCTATAGATAGTTAAAGAAAAGTACGTTCAGACACAAGTTAAAAAGTAGTAGGATGAAACCTTCTCTTTTGGCGCTACTTTAAAATAGATTTTTCAGCAATGTATGAAAATAAACTTGAATAGGCTTTAGCAAGTAATACATCCTTTGGTCATTTCAAGTTCTTTTTTTGCTTTATTATGACTGTTGAGTAGCTGCATCTCACCTGTAGGCCACCATCTCACAATCAGGCGCGGGCCACTTCATGATGACATTATGCTGGAGAGATACAAATGTAAACAGTCAAACAAACGGTTCAAGAATAACTGCAGTATTTATTAAGAATGTTTTGCAGATTCTCACCAGCTGCTCCAGCAGGGAGGATCGGAGCTCGGCACTGAGCGTCCAGGTTTCCTCTCCTCGAGACATCAGATGTGCGAGGATGCCCGCGGCGAAGTAGCTGACCTCCACCTCGGAGCTGTGCAGCAGCGTGCTGATGTGGTCCAGGAAGCTCTGCACCATCAGCTCCACGTGCAGCTCCCCCACCTCGGCTATGTTGTTCTACACAACAAATGGAGAAAAGGCGGTAATGATGTTATAATATTGTAAATTAATGAAGTCTTCATCTTTTCTTAAGGCTAGTAGAGCAGTTCACTCACCAGCAGGCCGAGAACCTTCTGCTGAATAGAGGACTCGTTTGGGAAGGACTGCAGAGGGAGGGGGGGGGGGGGGGGGGGGGGGGTAAAGGAGCAAATCAACAGTGAGTCAATCCCCCTGAAGGCATATGTGCTGCTACATAACAACATGTGATTAATTAGCATGATCATTTGCTCTAAGTCTCTCTACTGCTTATTTACACGTTGATATTTCTGTGTACCTCTAAAACTTTAATGAACAGGTCCAGGCCCTGGTTCTCAATAAAATGGCGGCAGGTCGTCGGCGATTCATCGGTGAGGTTCCACAGAGCGCTCAGTGTGAATTTGAGGGTGGCGTCCACCACGCCCTGAGTGGCCTTCTGACGCACGATGTGGAGCAATTGCTACGGGCAGGATGGGAGCATTATTAGCAATGAAATGTGAATGTTTTGGTAAATTAGCAACAGTGAAAGAGAACAGAGCCAAAATGAGAAACGTTACCTTCACTATGAACAGCTCTGCTCCCAGCTGAGCCGTCTGCTCTGTCGACAACTGGGAGAAGCAAACGTCCAGGAGTTTAATAATAACTTGTGTAATCAATTCATTAATTACAGCAGAAGTTGCACAACATTCACCTTGGCAGCGAGTATGGAAATGATAGCCACAGCCATCCTCTGCATGTTCTGGTCCTCATGGTTGCAGAGCCACTGCATCACTAGCTTGGCAGCTTCAAACCTTGCAAAGAAGAGGAAGACATATTATTAACACAAGATATGTTTTTTTATGACAAGTTTAAGACTTCACTTATTGCTTTAACCGACAGACATTTACTGTTTATCTAATAGATTTATTATTTATAGTACACGTTATCTGTATGTTAAAATGAGATTCAAATATGAAATAAGAAAGGTATTTCTCACCTGTTGAATGGAACTTCCTGCAAAATGCGGTCACTGCACAGAGACAGCAGGCAATTCTTCTGGAGCTGATGTCAGAGAAACCAAAACAGATATCAGACTAAAACCTGAACAACAAGCAAAACTTTTACAATCAGCTGTTACCATATAATTATAGTAGTTTGTGCTCAACAGTGCATACACATAAGTGACTTATAGGAATAGCAAATTCAGGAAAAATAATTTAGAAATCAAATCAATTGTAAAGAGGAAAACTGTTATTGACTAGTCTTACCTAAGCAGATACAATTGTATATAGATTTAGAACTCGATTGGTTTGTCCAACATTGATGGGAACTGGTGACATGTCACATAAACATATTTCATCGTGATAATTTCCTGTCCTTGTGAGCAGAATCTAGTTCACCAAAACGAAATGCAGCAAAATGCGGTCATGTTTGTTTTGACAAACTGCAGCACCCATGAAGAAGGCCAGAGGGACAGCAGTGCAGGCATGGAGCTACCTGTTGGTGGTTGGGGAACGTCCTCATGGCCTCCAGCAGAAGCTGAGTGACGGTGCTCAGCAGTCGCACTGGCATCCCTGCAGCCAGGTCCTGCTTCGTCAGGTTGAACACACAGGCACTGGCTGCCAGCTGGACGTTCAGAGTGGCAGGGTGGTTCTTCATCCCCAAAACCACCAGCTAGAGGAAAACAAGAGAATATTATGTTTAGTGATGAGGAAAATATGATGGGGTGTAGGGCTTAGACCTTAAACTCTCTAGGAGGACATTTGAAACACTTAGAGAAAAGGCAAGAGCTAGAATTACTACTTTAGGGTTGTATGCCTCTGCTTACCAAGTTTTAGTTTACATGTCTGTTCAAAATGCAAAAGTACAATAATGTGGGTTCACCTTAAGGATGTCAGGCCTGGGTTTCTCCATCACATGGGTCAGGCTGAACAGATGAAACAGAGCTTCCCTCACAAACCCTTCTCTCTCACTGTAGCGCCGCAGGGCCTCACAGATCTGGGTCTCGTAGGCTTCTCCTGTTACCTGTTGCATACAAAGTTTACTTAAGCAAACCTGATTTGTTTTTGCACCATGGTTTCAATGATATTTAACACATCTGTACTCTACCTTTAGATTTCCATCACCAGAGAGGAACTCAGAGAATCCAGCATCTGTGGCCAGAAGTCCCACAAAGGTCATCCCTGGTCTCTCCTCAACAAATGCCTTGACAGCTGCATCCGTCACCTGCAAAGTTGATATAAGAAATGACCACAGCCTGTATGTTTTCTTTACAATCTAAATGAGATAAATATAAAAACACACACACACCTGTTTCCTCCCTGACACATCCAGGGAAACTAGAGCGGGGAGGATTCCTGGCTGTCCAAGCAGTTGTCGAGCCACATCAGAAGTGAACTGCTTATCATCACTGATGTCCAGGTGCTACACAAACACACAAAATAATATTACCATTGCGATTCATCCTGATTATCATCAAATTATGATTACAAATCTTATAATGGGACTAAAACTAGGATAACATCGAATGGAATTTTGTTAAGAAAAACAGGTTTTATTGCATTAAAGATGGGGAATGTTTTTTCAGTAAACATATTTAGTTAAAAAAAAACAATCAAAAAACACCAATCAAAGCATACGGTCCCCCTGCACAAATTAAAGTTAAATCATATTCAAAAAATACCAAAATTGTTAGAGTCTGTTCTTTTCTACATACACATTTCTGTATTTTGTAAAATCTGATTGATGGTGTTTTCATAGGATTCGTGATAAAGTCCTATATAGTCAAATCCCTATATGTTGTGGTTGAAATCACAAAAAAAAGTGTTCTTCTTTGCACAAAACAAAAAACAAATCGAAGTCCAAAATACAGCTCCCTCCCTCCACTCACCTGCAATACATTCAGCTGTCCGATGACTCCCAGCAGCTGAGCCGTGCTCATCTCCAGCCTCTTCAGCTGGTGCAGCGTCAGAGAGCGCAGCCTCTCCTTCAGGCCCAGCAGGGGGGTCAGGTTGGTCACTGACGTGTTGGACAGATCCAGGCTCTCCAGCCGAGGCAGGGAACACACGTCCACCAGCCCAGAGTCATAGAAGTCCACGTTGGCAAGAGAAAGGGAGCGGAGACCCGGGAGGGAGCTGAAGCGGTACCGACTGGGTTCCTCCAGAGAGGACATGGTGAGACCTGTGAGGACAAGTCGCTGGAGGGACTCCTGCGGGATGATTGAGAGAGGAAGTCAAAACATAGGATTACATTATTTCAATATCAAGGGGTGGTTTGATAACATGTCATCTTTTTGTACACAAGTTGATATTTTATCCCTGTACCTGACAGAATTTATTGGTGGCCAGTCCTTGTAGAATATCACGAATTGTGAGGTCTGCATTGACCCTGGCAGCATCCAGCTCCAGCAGTCTGTGAGGGCAGAGGGCTTTTAGAAAAGCCTCGGCAGAGATACGCGCTGTGCGGATGCAGGCCCGTCTCAGCCGCAGGTATTCACAGTTACGAAATACCCCCGCTGTGCTGTCATTCAACAGACCTGCAGTGGAAAGAACTCAGGTTGAGTTTAATCTTTTTAATGAGGACCAAGCCTTGCACAATACTGTCTTTGTTTACAAACCGCAGTGATTAGGTCAAGGTGACAACATACCAAAAGCTTTAGTAAGTCACCCAGGAGAAGCATAAAAGTTATCCTTTTTTTCAATCAAGTATTTTTTTTCAGTTCTTGTTGTTGTCATTGAAGGGTTCAACAGATGATTTAAGAGTGTGAAAATTAAGATATAAATATTTACTGTAGTGGTTTTGTTGGTTTAGAAATTACCAACACTGTTTGTGTGTTTCGAGACTATGCTCAGTCTTTCCTCTTAATATGACACAGTAAGAATACATTTCAAATGGCTTTATGTTATAAGCAATGCTGTTTTTCATTAGGTCAAATATCGAATGTATGTTTTATTAAGTGCAACACAAAGTTAGCCCTGATACGTTACTTTCAATTGTTATATCAGGTCTCCCTTGTAAAAGAGATTGTTGATCTCAATGGGATTTTTACCTGGATAAATAAAGGCTACAAACAAACAATATCAAGAGACACATAAGCCTTGGGAACATATTGATGATCCCCCTCTAAAAAAAGGTCCATGTTTACCTTCAGTGGCCATCTTGGCCAGCAGCTGGTCTGCCAGCTCCTGTGGGAAGAAGACAGCCTCTCTGAAGCACAGGGAGCCATCAGGGCGCTTCACACAGAAACACTCCAGGTTTTGGCTCACATGAGTCAGGCACAGATCTGTCAGAGCCGGGGGAGAAGCCTCATCCTGAAACATGAAGAGGATGCTTGTTGATGCAGACGCATTCAAATCAAATCAAACTTTATTTATAAAGAACTTTTCAAACACAAAAGGTAACTCAAAGTGCTTCACCAACCAAACACAGACAATATAAAAAATAAAAAAATAAAATACTATCTCCTCCTTCCCTCGTATAACCAGAGTAACACATAGTTTTGTGAGTAAAAATAACACTTAATACCAACGCAGAATACAATTCGAATAAATAAAAAATATAATGTAATTCAGTAAAAAGCCTAATTAAAAAAGTGCAATTCAATGTCATTTGCAAAAGTAGCGACTGTACAATAATACCGAAGGCTCAACAGCACCTACCGTGTTTAGGAAACTATAGGCCATTGCTTTAAAAACTCTATATATTAGCTTATGAGACCGACTGGTTTCTTTCCACGACGGGAAAAATAAAGCTGTGCAATCAAACAGCTGCGCCTTTATCCGTGTTGGCCTGCAGTGATAAACTGCATGAGAGCCTGACGTTATCTTAACACTGTTGACAAAATACAACAGTAACTATGGAAAGAGCCCGGACGATCGTTAGCCGAGAGCCAGCTAGCTAGCTAACTTGTTGTCGCCTCCTTTTTGGTAAATCGCTCTCCGTACAAAAATGTCGAAAGCTGTCTGCAGTGACGGAATTCATGTTAAAATTAAAATGGGCTTTCCACTGTTGCGGTTGAAGCTCTAAATTAAAGACTCAAAATGGCAATATGGTTTTGACAGCCGGTAGTTAGGTCTATTTTGGACTAGAAGACCAGTAAACAAAAGGTCACTGCTCTGGAAGTACATTTGTGAAAGGGCTGGACTACGGAAGCCCGTTGGGTTTCAGCGTTAGTATGGAACCAGGAAGAAAGATCATCAGAAGATCGAGACACGCATGCTCATGTTTTTCTTCTGTTTTCAATAGAAACCCGTTTTAAAAACCATTGCAGCACAATTATATAACGATCGTGTGGTTAACGGTGTTCAACTCTATTGACGTTTTTGTTGTTTAAAGTAAAAGCTTTTGTAACAGCTCAGTTACTCACTTACCAAGGTCACTAGTACCAGTGGAGTGGATGTAGTGGGAGATAAGCCTTAATCAGCCCATACGATTATAGTAAGGTTAAAATAATCACACGTGCTGTAAATATGGCTGGACTTGTAAACTTTGAAGATGAGAATGAAGTGAAGGAGTTTTTAGACAATTTGGGAATGGAGTACAGCTTCCAATGCTATAAAGAAAAGGATCCCGAAGGTAAAATTGTCTATTCAGATTAATGGTGCTGTTTGTTCCTGTAGACATCTGTATTTTGTAAGTTGTCTTTGTGTTTGTATCAGTGGTATATATTGGTGTATGATTCCAAATTACATTTGGAACAAAACCTCCCTTGGAGAGGTTTTATAGCAATATCCATTTTTTCACTGGACACCAGCGATTGAAATGTAATATGTTTAAGGGATGTTGGACTAATTTGTCCTTTTATCATGTTCTTTGAAGGATGCCAAAGGCTTGCAGACTACATGGAAGGTGTGAAGAAAAACTATGAATCTGCAGCACAGGTGCTCAAACAAAACTGTGAAACAAATGGACACGGGGAAAGCTGCTATAATCTAGGAGCTTACCATGTAACGGGCAAAGGTAAAGTAGAAATTTGGCTTATTTTTACCTTATTTTACCCTATCCGATGTGGTGTGTTACACAAGTTTTATAGGACTATTACTATGGCATTAAGAATTTAAGAAAATGAACTTTAAAACTTAAATTTAAAGTGGACCTATCATGCTATATTTGAAACATATATTGTAGGGCCATACCTTTTTAAAACATGTCTGTGAAGTTTTTTTTTTTCAAAATACCAAACAGATCATGCATTTTAGCCATGCCTCATTTTGCTCTATTTGCTCTTTTCCAGCCCTGTTTTTGCAAGGGCTGATTCCGCTTTTGTGGCAGACTACAGTGCCACTTACAGGCCTGGCATATGTACTACAGCGTCTCCAGCGCTTTCGAGCAGTCTCTCAGTCCCCTGATAGGTGGAGAGTTGCCCATATAGGCGGAGCACCCCTTTTCTGACGTCAGAAAAATTCAAATAATAATCAGCTCCATTGCAGCCCCGTTTTTAGAGATTTGGGTATGGAGTAAAAGAGAGAGGGTTGTGTTTTCTGACACTTGGTTAGTTCCCTGACACACCGGGGACACATATTCATGTATAAAAGACGTACAAAAGTGCATTTTGCATGATAGGTCCCCTTTAAGTTGCCTTTTTGCATGATAGGTCCCCTTTAAGTTGCCTTTTGCATTGCTAAACAACATTTTACAAAAAAAAATGTTAATAAAATATAATGCTTTCTTGGCAATTCAACAGCTAAGGTAGGCTAATAGCATTTGAATAATAGGAGAGTGTTCATGTTAATGAATCAATATTAAATCCTTCCAACGTTTAAACTTGATTACTTCTAATGTAGTCATTTAATAATGTGTCTGCTTTTATTGAGGGATTTATATTCTACCCTACAGGTGGAGTGACCAAGTGTCTGAAATCAGCCTATTCCTGCTTTTTGCGTTCCTGCAATTCCAATGGAAAGAAGTCCATAGATGCCTGCCACAACGTTGGCCTGCTAGCCCATGATGGACGTGTTGGTGAAGAAGGACCCAACCTGACAGTAGCTCGGCAGTACTACGAGAAGGCCTGCACTGGTGGCTATGCTCCTTCCTGCTTCAACCTCAGTACTATGTTCATTGAGGGCAATACCAAAGGATTGCCAACAGATATGAAGCAAGCTTTGAATTATGCTAACAGAGCTTGTGAGCTGGGACATGTGTGGGCTTGCGCCAATGCAAGTCGTATGTACAAACTTGGGCATGGGACTGAGAAGGATGCCAAGAAAGCAGAGGAGCTTAAGAATCGTGCAAAGGAGCTGCATGGTGCAGATAAGGAAAGGCAGCTCAAATTTGGGGAATGATTATGACACTTTATTCAATTATCATTGTTTTGGTTTTCCTATATCCGTGGTGCAAAGTCAGGTTGATTATGTAGAGAAGTGGGCAAAAACATGCTCAAAGATAGGAGATATGTTGTTTTAAAAAAGATAAATGTGTTTGCCTCATTTTGAGTGTGTAGACTGTCACAACCAGAGAGCACTATGGACCTGACAGTTTGAAGTGGTAGATTTCAGCCAAATGTAAAAATTGTGTAAATGATAAAGCAATAAAAATGAACTGGATTCATAAACCATATGATTATTAATAATGATTATGATTTGGAGTATAGAGTAGGAAAACACATTTAAAGGGCAGTTTGAGCATTATACTCATCAGATCAACATCAGATAGGTAAAATCAGCCCAGATAATAAAACAAAAAGAAGTGTTATCAATTTATAGTTACAATGTCAAGGATAATTTTACTTAATATTTGTTTACATCTTTAAAATAGGTCAATTATTAACACTTGCAAACCAACGCTATTAACTCATGAAGACCATATCATAGTTTCTTAAACAAGTATTCCACTTTGTGGTCGGGAAAATAAACAGCATTTAAGATGATGTATAGCAGGTAATGAAGAGTTTCTAAAGATCAAAATAGTAATTGTGGAGCTGAAATCTGCTATCATATTTTTAAGTAAAGTAATACTTTTTAATGTTTGATTTTAAAGTTACCCATAAGTATTTGGACCAGATTGCATTGTTTGTAACCCAATGGATTTTAAAAAACGAATTACAAAACATTTCTATACAATAACTGACAGTAGGCTATCTAAAAGTAATCTGATATTTTCCCTGTTATAAGAATGAGTTTGCTACATAATTTGAACATGAACATGCGCTGCATCAACTTTTAAATCTCCACTGTAACGATGACAATATTTTATTCAAACATTTAAAACATTATTTTGATTGTAGAATTGTTAGTAACAGTTGGACATTGTCCTAAAACCCTATTAAATAATTGATGCTTTTCACTATCACTTGTAGGCACACCGGTGGTCAGACCATAGACTGGGTCAGACCACAAGAGGGAGTCAAAATCCAAGACATGAACTTTGCGCCCTTTTTTAAATCTCACAGGGCGCTTTATACTAAAGACCCCACAAAAGGCACCGCACCCGGGTATGTTTCTACCATTTGTCAACATTTTAACCGACACCGTATCAGCAACCTGTAGAGAATGCAGACGCTGACAATAAGTGTGTATCTATAAAGTAGTAAACTAGACCGATGTGTGTTGATGATGGGCGGACTGCTCAGCTAGCTCCGCCCGTTAGCGTATCCTCAGCCCTCATTCAAAACAGAACACAGCTGTTGCGAGGCACATCGTCGTGTCCTGGTCGCTAGCCTAAAAACTGATAGCTGCTGTCTGCTGCTGTGTGTTTCTGATGTACCCACTGGAATACCAGAAGGACAAGAACGACAGGGACGTACTTCGGTGAGTTATAGAACAGTAAGAGGGAAAGTTTTGTATCGCCATCATTTACAAAATCCCCCCAACCGTCGAGGTGGCTAGCTAACGTAAGGTTAAGCCCCACCAACGGTTTGGATGTGTTTGTTTTATCTGCAGGATGCTCCGTTATCAAAGTACAAACATCAATAGGCGGGGACAAGGAGATGCGAGAGAAAAGATAAAACGTGTGGTTTTTAAAAGGCTGACTTTCTGTAGCGGGGTGCAGAGGTTTATTTTAGGCTGCTATTTATTTTTCTCCTCCACCCACGTGAAGGCACGGTCGCCCCACCACACTCTGAGAGGCATCACCCGAGGAGTTTGATATAATGCTAATAATAAATCATGCGCTCCCTTACCACGCTCAGCTGGCTAACGAATCGAGCTAGCCGGAATTGCAGCATGCTAATGTTGAAACCATAGACTGTAGGTTGAAACCTCTGACAAAATAGTGATGAGAGTCAGTGAGTTAGCAATTTGTGATTTCCCCCCTGTGCAGTCTTACTTTGTTTACTTAAGTCGCTGCACAGTTCGCTTCTTGTTGGGGAGACGGGGGGTCTTTATCTACCGTTTTTGCTGTTAGCCAAACAACCATACCTACTGCAGAAGCTCTGCCCTGGATAGCTCTTTGCTTGTGAACCCCTGCACAGCTACTCTCCGGGGAGTGCTTTGGGTGTGGCGTGGGTTCACTCATGAACAATACTGTGCTGCTATCTTGTCTTAGCCGAAGCGTGTCGGTTTAAGAATGAGCACTTGTGATCCGTCGTGAGGGTTGTTTTGAGTTGGGTAAAGGAATGGCCAACAGTTCCTTACCTCGACTCTGTGAAATGTAAAGTTAAATTAATTAAGATGTTGGAGCACAAGCTAGAGAGGTTCCTCCAAAGTTCAGCTGACGGGTGTTTTTTCTCAAGTAAAGCACCTGTATATCTCTCAGCAAGCTGTCTTACATTTGTCTGATTACTGCTCACCACTATTCATGTAATCAAATGTATTGATAAATAATGTAATATCAGGATAGATAAGTGAACATTTATCAACCACGATCAATGTCATGAATCTGTGACCATGGTGTGTGTTTTTTTTAACAGTGGTCACTGGTCAGTGTACCATATTCCGTATCTGTCTGTCTGTATGGCGTAAACTTTGTTAGCTGTCTAAACAAATTTAATATAATCTGTCTTTGTTTTCCTCAATGTGTGTGCAGTCATGAATGTCCACAGATATGTTCATGTATTGGGAGCAAACACACACAAGCTCTATTAGCTGTCAAGCTGAATTAGTATTAATCTGAATTCACGTCTTTTGGAATATTAGAATGCCTCTTTAACAAAGCCTCCCTCTTCTCAAACCTCCTATCTAACACACTCTTTGTTACTGTCCTGTGTGACGTTGCTGTTGCTCGCCCTTAGCTCCCCATTTTAAAGGACTCTATGGAATGTTCCATATCGATATTTAGTATGGTTGTGTGGAGCTGCTGTTCTCAACACTTAACATATGACCCAGAGGTTACTGGCTCAGACTCATGACTGGCATGCCTTTACAGTGCTGCGGTGTCGTGTTATGCTGTGAAGACCGAAACAATCTAATTTGGCTTCAGTAGTATTTTAAACAGTATATAGATGCACAATCTATTCATTAGATAAGAGGATACTTGCTCTAATGCTAGATTGAATGGTAAAATAAAACTTGTTGAGACCAAAAAGAGGGATGAAATCGTATTATTTTTATTATATACTGCATTGTCTTGTTTATGTTTCTTATGCTGGTGTTATGTATTGTGTATCTTGTTTTTGTGTGTGTTTGTACAGCAACCTTGAGAGTCTTGAAAGGCGCCTATATAAAATATATGAATTATTATTTCCAAATACAGGAGAACTTTTTTCCTCCATATGTCGAAAAAGGAATCTGAATCAAATTCCTTTTGGGTTTGAAGATTGTTAAGGACTTTCACCAGTGAAAGTTCCACCTACCCGACAGCGATTAGTGAGTTCAAAGGGTACATCTGAAACGTTTACTGAAGAAGTCTTAGTAGTAGGGCTTAGGTTTTAATCCAATTGAATATGGTAGACTCAGTATTGTATCCAGCATGGAGATTTGCACTCGTTGTCTTAAGCAGCCCATTGAAGTCCCATTTGTACACATATTTGCAAATTCTGCATTGCATTATCATCGTGTGTTTTGGGGATTATTCAGTTTTGTCTATGTAAACAAGAAGCCTCACGTTGCATATCTGTTGCTTGCCAACAGAAACCGTGCGAGTGCCCGGAGGATATGCAGAAGCACCCTTGAGTTAGAGTGCTATTCTTATTTTCGGTTACATAACTTTAGTGTTGCATATTATTATCTATGGCTATGGGTTTGCATGGATGTAAGCCAACAGTCCTTAATTGAAACATTTGGTCTTGCTGTAAGTTACTGTAACGGGAGGGAGAAAAACATTTGGTGGATATACCTTCAAAGATTCAATCACAGGTTTCCAATTTTTATTATTTTATCTGCTTCGTTAAACGTCAACTTGATTTCACTTTCTAGAAACGGTCCCTCTGTATCTCTACATACCACCTCCACCTTCTGAGCTAGGCTAATCCCATGGATGCCTCGTGCACATGGGCCCATCTGGTCAGCAGTGTGGTATGGCTGCTCGGTCCAAGGCTTGCAAATGTGATTAGTTGGAGATTACATCTGTTTGTGTGAAATGAAACTCCCGTTTCAGAATCAGAGCTGTGTGTTTACATGAGAAAGGGATAAAACATTGTAGGGCTTTTGCGTCATCAAGTTCAATCTCTGGTCTGTCTCAGGTTATGTTTCTCAGCCCTGCTTTGCATCACCACACAGTTTATATGAACAGTTCCTAGACGAGTCCGTAGCAATTTATACAGTTTACTGCATCTTGCTGTTTGATATCCCTTCTGAGTGAATAAGCAGTCATTCTCTCTCCTTCTTCTGAGTGCTATACAAATTCTAAAAGCGCTGTGGGATCCATCAAGCTTTTACTCTGCGTGACCTCCAACCAGTGCTGTTTCTCAGTTGCCAGGGTAACTTTATGTCTGTGTCTGGCACATCGATTCCGCACAGATGGAACTGCAAAGTCACATGTCATCACACTTTTTCCTCTGATGCCTCCCCAGCCTTGGCTTTGTCACTACAAGTTAGAGATGTCCCGATCACGTGATCGGGGATCGGAGCCAATCACGTGATTTTCAAAAGATCGGAATCGGGAGGAAAAAATCGGGGATCGGGATTTTTTTTTTTTTAAATACTTTTTAAAAATGTTGTATTCAATGTTACAAAACAAAAATGACCATGTTGAAGCTTAAAGTCATCCTGAGGGCCTTAGTTTTGGTTTCAAATTACACAACATCATGTATGTGTTGCTTCTTTGGGGCTTGTTTTCATAGACCTGGTTGCTTATTTCTCTCAAATCTGGCAACAGAGTGGGCAGGGCGCAGTGTCTAATTGTAGCAGTAAGCTAACGAGTACTGATAAGCTTTATTTTGTTTTGATCCAATGCTGCACAACTGAACTGATCCAATGCTGCTGTGAAAAAAATAACCTTAAGGGACAACTTGAATGTTTTTTTTCTCTTAATGCATTGCATAAAGATCGGATCGGGAAAAATTGGTATCGGCAAATTGTCCAAATCATCGGAATCGGATCGGGAGCAAAAAAAGGTGATCGGGACATCCCTACTACAAGTGCAAATACAAAGCTAGCTATCTGTGTTCATTTTCTGCTCTGGTTTTCATGTCGACTCATCAACGTTGTCCAACTTCTCTGTTGCTATTAGGAGTAATCTAAAAGGTCTCTGCTTGACAAGTTGTTTTGGAACCCTGATAAGGATATTGTGTGTATGATTGTGTGTTTGATAAAGACTTTTTATATATGAGGTGTTTCTAATGTTGCTGGCAGTCGGATGAAGTGGGTGTTGTAGATGTGAGCTTGGCTAGCAGCTGACTGTGCGGACGTGTGAGAAGGAAGATAAAAGACCAGGAAAATCCATGTTCTGCTTTTCACTACTGCATCAGGCAGACACTACGTTTCACTGAGTAGGTTGAGCAATGTGCCTTTTTTGTTGTTGGTATAAACAGCATTTGAGGAAGTATTGCAAAACTGCCTCTTCTTATTGTTGGGAGTGCAGTTGCCATGTGGTTCCTGCTGTGTTTTAATCACACAGCTCTTGTTTAGGTGAAGTAGAGGCCAAAAGAGAAGCCGGACACAATGTAAAAGCAGAGCCATACACAGAGGGTTCGCTCGTGACTTTGGGCTGAATCTCTCTCACACACACACACACACACACACACACACACACACACACACACACACACACACACACACACACACACACACACACACCCTGCTAAATGCACACCACAATAGGCTGAGCGGCAGCAGGAGGCCCCAAGCTTTGAGAGCGTTTGAGCATGAGTTTAACCACTGATGGGAGTGGCTCACACATGAAGGGCTCCTCGGGAGAGTGGACAACTTTGTCTCCCTTTCCCCTCTCTAGTTCCTATGCTTCTCCTTTGTGTTACTTCACTCTGTTTCTTTTTCATGTTGCTTTCTTATCATGAGTGGGATCTAATGCTATTTTTAGTCCTCACTTGTCAGCCTAAGATTCAGTCTGTGTAGGCAATTGAATTTAAGTATTAGGCAATATGCCTCACAGTGCTCTGGCATATATTACATTTACCAACCCACAAACCTCTACTTCCTCTTTCTTCCTTCCGTCCCTCCCATTTTTTTGCCCTCTAGGGACTTTTCTAAGTATGTCTCATTTGAGCTCACTGATGCAAATACGGTTAAAAAACGTAACTTCTTTGTACGGTTTATTTCCCACATAAGATAAAAGGCGTACATTAATCTTTATCTTATAAGTTAAAAACCTGACCTATTAGTCAAACATTATTTAGGTTAGACACCAAGCAGCCCTGCTTGTAAACAGTTAATGTGCTGAGCCATACTGATCGTTTGAATCAAAAGGCAGATCTCTTAATGACCTCATCTGTTATAATTGCTCTAATATGACTGCCAACTAGAATTTCGTGGCCATGTCATCCTGTTGATGTTGGTCCTTGTTAAAAGGGAAGCTGGAATCTGGATTTAATAAATCACTAGCTGCTCGTTGATATTTAATTGTCACAACATTTCTGGAGATGCGTGGGTGGTAGTCCAACCAGCTCTCGCTCAACAAAGTATTGAGATTGTTGGTAGGTTACATTTCGTGACGAGGCTTGAATACAGCATTAGCCTGTAGTCGAACATTTTGAGGAAACGCCAGGGCTTCCCTGCCTGCATGGTTTTGGTCAAGCTCATGTGACTGTTTGTATTCTCATGAAGCACAGCTCATGTTGAAATCCAGGTCTCAAGCTTCTCGTAATGTGGCCTCTGCATTGTTATAGGTTGTGTCAATTATAATCTAAGAACGCCAGTGCTTGACAGAGGAAATTCCCACGTGTCAAATGATAGTGAACTCTTTTGTAGAAATCAGGATCCCAAATCACCCAGGGGAATGTTTTTAATATTTCAGTTATGCAAACTTGACTTCCTGCCTGAGTGTTATCCCTCACTGCCTCTGACTGTCAACAGATCTCACCAAAATAGAAAGATGGCTCTGTATTGAGCACGTTGTTGTTCGGCCAATGTGTCAACTAACTGACTTTTCTCAAACCCCTGCTTGTCCACTGCATGGATGGTTTTCTTTCATTGCTTTTTTATCTCTGTGGATGTGTCCTTTCTATCTTGTTTTATTGAAAAGTCAACATCAGCTCAGCATACCCAGCTAATGTGTGTTACCCCGGGTTGGTGAGTCAGGTTGTAGGTGTTTGAGGTCAGGGAGTTCGGGGTTAAAGGTGAGTTTAGGGACAGGGCTGTGAAAAAGAGCCCAGCCTTAAAGGCATCCACAATGTCAGCTATGAGGGTCTCGTTCCACCTGACACTTTCAGGCTGGTGTTTTGCCTCCTGGGTCATGTGGCTCTTCATATCTGGAGTATTCTCACCAGAGGAAGTATCACTTGAGTGACAAATGCAGAGCATGAAGTAAGGCAGGCTGAGGTTAGATTTAGAAAACAATGGGGTTCCTTCATGGATATAAACAGGGTGGACAAAATATTAGGAACACCTCTTAGTTTCATGCAAGGCTCTTACATTTAAACCAAACAATCATCCATCACGCCATGTCTCGTATACTTTTACCTGTATGTCCGTTGGCTCAGGGGTTTTGAGTTTTATGGATGTCAGGACGAATTGGGGAGTTTTGTTCTACAAATACAGAAAAAACATTTGTTGTAGACAAACGGATAGACGCCGCACCCTTCCACTTCCCCTGCATATTGTCCTAATCCACCAGTCTGTATCAGAGACAAGATGTTGTGGTCCAAAAACACAGCCTGATATATCTTCCTAATCCCTGAGTGTTTTGGCTTTGGAGTCTAACTGATAGCTGAGCGTTGGTTATCTCATGGAAACTTTTGATCCTCTACCCGAACCCTGCCAAAAACAATAGATCAGATACAGAAACACATTGCTCCACCTTTTGTTCCTTCTCTCTCCTTTTTGCTATTTCTTCCATTTGCTGCGCTTCAACATTTTCTCTTTTCCTTACATACTGTGTGCTTTTCAGTCATTTAGATCGCCATATATAAATGCAAAGTCTCATCCTACGCACCTGTTCTGCTCTTATCTCCTTTTTGACTATCCTGCAGCTCTTTAATGACTGAATAGGGACGATTCATCATGTCTTAAGAAGATGTCTTTCTCCGTGTCATCTCTCAAAGAATCCTTTGAGTTTTATGTGACTGAGACAACCTGTTTCCTGTCTCCTTTGTCAGGTTTCCCACAGGTTGGGTCTGGACATGCAGACAGAGACTTGCACTCACATGCCTACGGTTACACACTTTACATCACCAACTGTCAAACCGGGTGTTAATCCATTTCATTCACGCCATTATTGTGTAAATTGAAAATGGCATCTGACTTCAGATGAGTACAAAGACACTCTTATGCTTATCCCAGACAAAGGAGTACCTAGAAGAACTTGATGGGCAAGCCTACTTGTGATTTGTTGAGCTTTGAATTGGAAAGGATAACCTGAACGTTTTGTTTTTGTTTCCTTTGCTCTCATAGTTAAAATCTGACTGAAGCTGGGAGGATTTGGGAAGAGAATAGGGAGGATGACTTTCCCGCTGGAAACAATGTCTTTCCTATTTTTAGTCAATAGATGGATGTTTAGTAGCACATGCATCCTGCCTGTACATGTCCCCTGAAAGCCGAACAGTAGTGTAACCACTCTGGTGCATATTGTGTGTCTGTGTGTGAGTGTAGCCCCTGGCCATGCGGCTCTGTGGGAGAGGAGGGTCAGAAAAGGGGTGTGAGGGGCTCATTCAGGGAGAGAGGGCAGGGGGAGGGGAGCAGAGCAGGCGTTGAAGAGATACAGCTGTTTTTCCGGTCTCAGCTGTTGCTCCTCTTCCATTCGATGCAGACTCAGTTTCCCTCTCCCTCACACACACACACACACACACACACACACGCACACACGCACACACGCGCACCCTGACTGGAAGAAGCACACAGTGTAACATTGTTCTGCCTTGTGAGAAAGATAAAATAACCAATCTTTCATAGCTGCTATCAGATGGGAATAGACCTCACCATATTAGTGAGTGAGACAGTCATGGCCAAAGTAGGCAAACTCTGTCTCTGTGTGCTCATCCCATCGTGTTGTTTGTTTTGCCTTTTGGCAATGTCCCTCTGTTTCATTCTCATCCGGTTTGATGGATCCAATTGTATTTTCTTAAAGAATTGTGTGTGTGTGTGTGTGTGTGTGTGTGTGTGTGTGTGTGTGTGTGTGTGTGTGTGTGTGTGTGTGTGTGTGTGTGTGTGTGTGTGTGTGTGTGTGTGTGTGTGTGTGTGTGTGTGTGTGTGTGTGTGTGTGTGTGTGTGTGTGTGTGTGTGTGTGTGTGTGTGTGTGTGTGTGTGTGTGTGTGTGTGTGTGTGTGTGTGTGTGTGTGTGTGTGTGTGTGTGTCCCTCTGACCTAGCGAACTCTCAGACCAAACAACTGTGTGTGGGGAGTCCTTTTCTTGTATGTACCTCGGCCAATGTCTGGAGAATCAGGTCAGGACATTGTCCCTGTTTCACCTTCTCCATATGCTGCACGTAAAACATGATATTGTCTGTGTCAGAAAGGTTCTCGCTTACTGGAAATACTTTCAATGCAAGGGATATCTTGCAAGATGTAGGAGATAATGCAGTTTAAACCAAATCTCTTGCCGTGCCTTGAATTTCTCTGGCAATTTTGACATCAGCTCTAACACACAAGAGACGTATCATCTCTCTAATAAGACATTTTCATTTCCATCTTCATGTATATGACCCTTTTTTTTGGATCTTAAACGAACCGTGATTATAGAAACAAATGGACTGGATTTATACAACTTTCCATTCTTTGCGAGCCCTCAAAGCACTTTACATATACATAAAGTCAGCATTCACTCATTCACACACATTTATGCAGAGGCTGCCATACGCCAGGAATTCTCCGGACAAAGAGTGCTCTATTCAAACGGGCTAAATCAGACACATCACACACTTTGTAGTTTGTCCGTTTATTGTCCACACTTTTTTCGTTCTCACACGAAGGTCCTCAACATAATATCAGGGTTTACGAAAATGTAAAGGGGCTTGTCTGTTTATTTCATGTCCCTCTTTTACCAGTATGGATGTGATTTTGGTACATCTTCCCGTGCCAATGCTGTACACTGTACAAGTGTTTGAAGTCGGCACGCTTATTCTTCTCCTTTTTCTTCCTCAGCTTCTCCCTCGGGCAGGGCTCTTTTGTGTTTCAAGTTGTAATTGGCGTTTTATCAGTCCCTGGAGACCGGGCAATGGCATGTTGGAGGAAGTCATGCATATAGCAGTGTGTGTGTTGTGTGAGTAAGCCGTTTGGGAGGCCTGTTATCTCAGTCTTGCTCAGTTAAGCAGGTTCAAAGTGACCTGAGTTCTGGATCAAAACTAATCTCATAACTAAATACTCAAAGGTTTAGCTCAACAATATCAACAACAGGGCTTTCATGGCTGCTAAAGTTTCCCCCTCTTTCTCCTACTGAAAACTTGGCTGTCTCCACCTCATATTCATACATATGATAAAAGACTAACAATAGCTTTCCTGCAGTGTATTTACCTTTTTAAAGACACCACAGATTCTGACTTCAGTATGGGCTGGCTCACTGCTCTTTTGGGTCAAGTATGTGAGCAGAATAGGCCGACATAAAAGAGCACAGAATAACTAGTGATATAGAGGCTAGATTTGACTGTTTTTATCTGAGGATTGGCTAACTTGATATATAGTACTGAAGAAAAGACTACAAGGATTACAAGCACTCAGTCTGTTTTCCTTCCATGGATCTGCTCTCTTATTTTCCTCTTATCTCATTCTACCTCATGAAACCTAGCCTTGAAGTATGATACATTGGGTCAAGTTTGGCTGCAAGGATAACCTTGGACCGATGAGCACACATTCCTCCCACAGGATGGCTACAACATGTGTTGAAATGAAATCTAATAAATGTTTGTTGCAGAAACATCGAGGCTGGATGACCTTTTGGCGGATGGGAGCAGGCGTATGCGGACGGCTGTTTGACGATTAGTTTTCACAGTCTGTTTCCTGTGCCCTAATGTGCAGAGTTTGTTCTTTCTAAATAAGAGCGTATTGTTATCCAATGTCTGTGGGAGTCTGTGTGTGTGTTTGCGCTCACATAATTGTATGGTTTGTCATGTTGCAGCATGCCATGTCTCTTAAGTCTGTGTCTCACTCAGAAGCCCCGAGGGCCAATCTGAAACTCGGTCCTTGGAAATGCTTCCTGACTCTCTTTGTGGAACCATCAATGTGAAGGCGGGAGAAACATATTTTGAGTTGCAGATATGGAGATGAGGGTGTTTGTTTAAAGTGTGACTCACAAACCCTTATAACATGAAGGAAATCTATGGAGACAACAAATAACTGCTTGAAAACTGAATGAACAAAGTCTTGGTGTATTTATGGTTATGATTGGTTTTACGACTAAAATAATAGATGTGGCGCCGCGAGCGCTAACGTGTAACTTACAGTGTTGTTATAGAGCAGGGGATAAAAGCAGGAGAATGAATATTGAAAACATTTAAATGTGGTAATTAACTTCAGCAAAGCCAATAAAAGTGAAGACGGTTACAAAACAGTTTTTTAAAATTGGAATCACTGTTTGGGCCATAGGGGTTATTTTAACAGTATCTCAAATAGGTTTTGTTGAAATCCACATGGTGTCGACATAATAGATACATTAACACAAACACACACAAAAAATTCCAGCTTTTAAAAAAACCAAATGTAAATGCGTCAATTGAGTCAATGGAGCCCTGGACTAAAAGGGAAGCACCTATTGTGTTTTCAGATCATCATGCCATGTCTTAATTTTTTCAAAAGTTAGTAAACAGGTTATGTATGTTAGGCTATTGAAAGCACAAATAAGTAATAACTAGGGCCGGGACTCGATTAAAAAAATTAATTTAATTAATTAGAGGTTTTGTAATTAATTAATTGAAATTAATCGCATATAAATATTTGACCTGAGAACAGTCAGAAGATGTCAATAAAGTGTGCCGTCACACAGAGGTAATTTGAATTGCTTACCGAGGTCCAATGATCCCCAGTCAGGGCAACACATTCGGCTTTCTCCAATAAATTCTCTTTATCTTCCTTTTCATTGTCATCTGCTGGATTCTTTTTGTCACTGTCTTTCTGCATTGGCAGCTCATATGTTGTGTCAGACGATGCAATCTGTAGTACCTTTTGCAGCCCCTTCTCTTCTACCACTCCAAGTGGTCTACAGTCGAGTGCAATCCAGTGAGCTGGTTATTTTTTCGGACGTGGACTAAGTTATCCTGGCCCTGAAACCAGTCATCTGGTTGAGTGTGGGTTGGGTGTGGGTCCTACTTGTCAACCCTCCCGATTTTCGCGGGAGACTCGCGATTTCACTGCCCTCTCCCGGTTTCCTCCCGGGGTCATATTTCTCCCGATTTCTGACAAAATCAGATTTACACACGACTGTTTCCACTCGGACTTTAATACAGCTACACCATTGTTTGGTTTCCATGGTAACACGTCTCTTTAGCAGCGCGCGCAACTCAAAGTCTGAGAGGGTGAGGCAGATATTCACAGAAAACAGAACAAGAATCGACAACTACTCTACTCTCTGCTCACTCCTTTCCTGTAAAATACAGGTCCAGCCCACACATTATGCTCCATCAAGGACGGTGCTACAGGCCGCAAGGCAGTACACTTACAACTACAATAAGCATGTTAATGTTAATCTAACAGCTCCGGCGATCCACTAGCACCCCCCCCCCCCCCCCTCCCGATTTCTGAGGGTAAGTATGCTGTGGGTCCTTGTACTCGGAGTCGGGCTAGCTTCCACGCTAGCTGCTATATGTTTTGCATTGAGGTGATACTTGAGAATTGATGTGCTGCGGTGATATGCAAATTCCTTTTTGCATAATTTGCATACAACCGTGCTCTTATCGACGCTTCCATCCGTCCGTTTTTAAAACAAAATGTCCCATCCACGGGGCCAACCAAAGCGGTCTCATCAGCTTCTTCGTTCATGTTTGACTATTGTTCACTTTAGTTTGTTGTTGTCTGAAGTCATGAACGTTAGTTGGTGCTCCAGTATAATCGGTACGCCTGAAACTCATCCAGTGAGAAACGTTCCGCAGGGCAAAAATAAGTGCGATTAAAATGCGTTAATTTTTTTAATGCGTTAATGTTTGTGTAATTAATTAATCTTAATTAACGCGTTAAAGTCCCGGCCCTAGTAATAACCGAAACTGACGTGCATTTTATACAATACATTTCCCCATTGCCCAGCCACAGTGAACTACAAGCTGGAAAGTGCTACATGGCCGGGTGTTATTTAGCAGTGTATTCTATAATAAAGGTATTCTGATTCAGATTATTCAAACTAAGTGTGACCCTTTTTCCATTATAGTCACTTCATTTGATGTTGGACGTGGGCAAGTTGTAGCAGAGTGAGGCAGTGAGGCTAAGAGACAAACGTGAAAGGAAGAAACGTAAGGGATTTTTGTGACGTCAATAAAGCCAATATAATTTTAACGTTTAGCTCCTGCTTACACAATTCATACACACTGTGGGAGTCTGTTTTTTGTCCATAACATCGGACAAATTGGATTTGTCTGCATATCTAGTGTACTGTGTCCCTTTTAAGCCTGATTTGTTGTTTGCTCTGTCTCCATGAGGATGTTTTAGTGCTGTGGATTAGACTTGTGCCATGTCCTCAAGAGACTCATAGAGGAAGACATAGAGATCTTATCAGTTTCCTCTAAACATTACTGCTCTGACTGACTGCTCTGTTGCTCCGTATTGTTTGCCTGCCCTTTCCTTGTTAATAGTCCGTGCAGGGAATGACCGCAGACATCAGTGTTGCTGCCAGCTCTGCACTTCCTCTCCCCCCCCCCCCCCCCCCCTTTTCCCTTTTCTCCCTGACTCATCTGTCACCACGCTCGGGTCCCCTGGTCTTCAGCGGTAAAGTTGAACCTGTGCTGGGCTGCCTGCCTGCTCCCGTTCAGGCTACAAATCAGACATGGACGCACTCTCCAACTGTACGCCGTGCGCTGCCCACACACCTGCTGCTCTGTTTCTGCCACATGCCACTACTTTACAAGCTTGGCACTGTATCCTCTCTAAAGTTGATTTGACGGCTAACCAGATACTGTTATCAAGACCAGTCGGGCCTTGTATTGGCTCTGAATAATTCAATTTGCTTCTAGCTTCAGGCTGGGCGATTGAAGGAAGGCATTATGTAGGTCTGTGAGAGTACATACCAAGTGTGTCCGTGTCACTGGGGGATGTGCCAGGAGAGAGACCGAGGCCAGGCCTGAACAGCCTGTCTGTACAGCCTGAGCTCTAATTATCAACCCGCAGAGCTGAAGGGATCGAGGGAGAATGGAAGAACGAGGGTGAGAGAGAAAGAGAGAGGCAAGTGTATCTAAAAAAAGCCTAATCACACCCCACAGTGCAAGCTGCTGCTATGGCACTGATTTAGAACTAGTGGAATTTCACAAACAGGGTATACGGATCTAACTTAACTAGTGTGTGTGCCTTGTGTCTACTTAACATTCATCATGGCTTCTGCATGTCATGGAGAAAAAGAATCGGCTGACGATGCTCATCCAGCTGACCTGATGACCAATTGGCCATCCAAATAGTTTCTGTTTTCCCTCATTATATATCCAATTACTAGTATGTGGCAGTGTTCACCATGGTTGTTCAAAAAAGGAAACTTGATAGAGGACATCACATTTCATTTGTAAAGAAAATCTGGCAAGCTAAGTTAGTTAAACAGAGGAAGGGTTTTTAAATACATTTTTTAAAAACTAACTAGTGATGAGCAGTGCTTGAATTTGGCCTGCGCTCAGGGTTACGTAGTTCCTGGCATATCCGATGTTTGCCCCTGTGAGGACTCTTCTCATTTTGTACTAATGCCTACTAGTGGATGCCAGCAAACACAAAACCACAACTGAAAACATAAAAAAGAAAAAATGTAGATGGATTCAGAATTTTGAAAAAGAAAGAAGAGAAGACTTAGACTTGGAAGAAACTTAATTGAGTTCAAAATAAATGCTCAACGATTTTTTTTATCGATTCATCTTTTTTTCTTACGCAAAAAAGCCAGGATATACTGGGCTTTTCTGCTTTATGTATCATACTAAAGTGAATTTGTTTGGGTTTTGGATTAGCAAAACGGGACAATTAAATAAGTTGAAAAACCTGGTTACATTTTTTTTAAACTTAATAGACCAATCGCTAAACTGAATAATAATGGGCAGATTAATCGATATTGATAGCAAAATATATGCATTAATCATACCATAATACGCTGTCTAATATGTGCTGTGGCTGGTTAAAATAAGGATCATCAAAGAGGAAAATCCATTTTGCCTCGTGTTCATTTTATTTCAGACAAGTGTATTGAATTGTTAATTTAGATACCAAGAGCATTATCAGCTATACATAAATGTTCTTAATAAGGACCATAATATAGGATGATATGGACATCTTGCTGCTGTGATTTTGAGAAACACTTTTATATGAATACGTTTCCAAGGTTCAAAGTAAGATAATTGTCTTCAGATTTTCCTGTGCATCATCTCATGCTTTTTAACACCCTCTTTGCCCGTGGGAGATTTTTCCCTCTTTCCAGTCACAGACAGGCTTAAATATTCATGAACTGATGACAGGATCTCAGAGGGTAGAGCACAGATGCTTCAGTGTCAGGATAGTGAGAGTCTGTGTGGTGTCACTGGGTTCACTACCTATTGATTTTCTAAAAAACGCTTTACTGTAAAATGTTATGGCACCATTACATTGTTTTCATCTTGGATTTATGCTTCTGCCTTTATGCTGCTGCCGTGATGAAATGTGCACTCTGTTTGTCTGGAAGGATTAGCGTATTTGGAAAATAGAGATATCTCCTCACTTCCTGTTGTGTATGTTTTCTGTGTTGACGGACTCTCATTCGACAAGCAACGGGACACCAGTGTGTGGTGTTAAGGCACGGACACACCAGGCCGATTATCAGCGTCGGTGGGCATCAGGCTGACGATGAGCGTCGACATACCCTACTCAGATTGGTGTGTCCTGCACCGTCGGATCTTTTCAGCCGGGCCGACGCCTTTTCGGCCGAAAACTTGAATCGTCGGCCAAAGGCAGTCGGCAAAAGAAATCACTCTGATTGGCTGTTCAGTTAGCGAAACGGAAGTGAGGGACCCAAACAAATCTGAGATTTCATTTAACTCCAGCTCTCGACACAGGTTGGGGAAAGCCCCATGAGCTTCTCGCTGTAGAGTGAAAATGGAACGCACACGCTATTTGTTGTTTGTTTATATCACACAGTCTGTTTTTCTTCTCTCGGTTATCACGCAGTCTGTCTTCCGGTTGTTGCCTCTTTTGAATGACGAATACACAGTACTGCTGGCAAGGAGAGTTATTGCCACTCACGCATGCGCAGTTCGTACGTGCTTCTTGGCTGTCGGCTAAAGTCTTTGCGGTGTGTTCCAGTGTGACACATGGCCAAAACGCAGAGACGAGAGGCGACGCAACAGTCGGGGTCCGTCTGTGTCAGTTCTTTGTTGTCAGATTGGTGTGTCCGGGCCTTTTAGCTGTGTTGGCAAACCATGCGATTCCCCAGAATAATAAACCTGTTCAGTGTGTGACAGTTAAAATTATAAAACACCATGTTCTAGAATAGTTTGAGTACTTTGGGCAAATACCAAATACTTGAGTCAGTGAAGCATATGTTTATGCACAGAGTTGTTTGCTGCATATTATTTGTTTTGTTTTTCCTCCACCTTTTCTGCTGTTAAACTCTGGGAAACTATGTTCTGCCCTTACTGGTCCACACTTCCATGCCTCTGTCACCTTATTGACCTCCATAGGATCTGAACACGGGCAGCATGTTAAGTGATGGTAGGGATGGGTATCGAGAACCGGTACTAAGTCAGCACCGTATTGAACGGTATCGGTATACCGTTAAGCCGCTGGACAAACGGTGCTGCTATCGGTCTATGAATTACGCTACTTCCTTATTTTAAACAATTCTGGTTGGTTGGGAACCCTCATCCCGTGTGACGTATCCGGTTTGAGTACCACTGTTGGCCACTGTGAATGCCACTCGTCATCTCTCCTAACAGCGCTCTTATTATTGTGAGACTCCCGGGGCAGACGCAACATCTTGCAAGAAACAGTGTCCCAAGGCTTCTTAACATTAAACAACCTATTAATGATGCATACCCACTTAACGGGAAGAAACTCAGCTAACAGACGATATGAACCATTTTACCTACACAGAACAGAAGTCTACCAAGTCTAAATCAACAGTTAGCGAAACGGGCTAACGGCTACTTTAGCACATAACTGGCAAAAGTGATATTTTCTACGTCTTGTTATCTGCACAAACGATTCCATTGGTATAAGTCTCATCACTTTACGACCAAAACTCACTGAACTAGCAGCCAGGAAAGAGCAAGAAAACAACTTCACTTTACGTAGCCATGATGATAATTATGTATTACCGTTGCTATTTTGTGATCAAAAGTTGTGTTCAAGGGCATAAAAACGGTTAATCAAATGTCGCTGTGTTACTTTAAAATGATTAGTGATAATCCATCATTACAATTATAAATAATAAATGGATTATAATGGTTAGCCGACGCAGCGTCTCGTTTTAACTGAATAATGGTCATGTTTACATGGATTTATGAACTGCCCCTAATTACCGCCCCCCTTCCAGAGACACACTGTCAAACACACTCATACCTGTTTGGTATGACATTGAAAAAGTTACATTAAATAATAAATACAAATAAATTACAATAAAATGACTGTTTAGTCTTTACATCTTGTAATCATGTCTATAATTTAGAGCACCAAAATATTGAAAATTATCGAAAAATACCGATATCGATAAGCAGTATCGGTATCGATAAAATCTTAACTATACCCATCCCTAAGTGATGGTTTGAAGGGGCTGTTGGTCATGTTCCCTCGACTGCAACACACGCCCACACACCGTTTTCTCTCCACAGGCAGTTCCACCAACCTCTGCGTGAACAGCAGACCTGCTGAGTGAAAGTAGTGTTTATCGAACTGCTGTGACATGCAGCAACATACTGTGTCCCTGTGTGTATGTGAAGGTTATTAGAGTGTGTATGTGATCAATCCAGCACCTCTTAGCTCCAGATCAATAGTGTTCAAAGGGAGAGGCTTAACTAGAGCCCGGGGAAAGACAGGACCTCGACCTTATCTTTGCTGCCGTAGCAATACTGAAACACTGCTGACTAACTCTCTGGTGATTAACAGGCTCTGCAAAAGTTATAAACACAGTTGGAAATAAGGCTGCTACTTTTGTGATCTTATATACCGGTACATGGTAAAAGGGGTTATGTACTGGTTTTCATGTTTCGCCCAACAGTGTCTCCCTTTTAAATATCATGCAGCTACTACAATATAGTGCCAAAATAATTTGCCTGTAAGATACCTGCGTTGACTTTGAAGGCTCCATCAGCCTTCTGTTTGTATCTGTTTGTGGGCTGTCAGACTCCTCCTCACTGCTCAGCTCAACACACTGACCTACTTCTGTTCCCTGACTTTGGTGCATCTGCGGCATGCATTTAAAATGCATCAAGCATGTGTCAGAACAGTGCATGCATTATACAGACGGTGACAGAGAAGATGTACTGTACAGCAAACCCTGAAATGTCAGTCGTGGTTGACTTTGCCATACTGCTTGTAGCAGCAAATGCAGTTTAACACTGCAGGTTCAAGAATACTGGTTCAGTAAAACAAACTATTTTTTTAAAATTAAGATATCATGCAGTAAATTGCCTTTTTCATCATTCTGTAAGCAACCATGATTCGATGAACTGCTGCATACGGCATGAGTTTGTAAACATCGAACATACAAATAGTTGGTTTCTGCCCTTTAGAACCTGGAGGAGTGCAGCCTGTCACCGGCAGCTGTCCATCTTACAGCTAACTCACTGTGGCCTCTCCTTTGTCCTGTTCCATCTTGCAATTTGTTAACTGATCCACTATCAAAATATGCCAAAAAAGACTGAGCAATAGTGTCAGATTAGAGCTTCCTGCCCAACAAAAGGCATTTCTTGTAACCATTTCCTTATAGAAGTCAACTTGTGTTGCACCAGTTAAACGCTTTAAATTTGAACCTGCAGCAGTAGCACATTTTCTTATTGTATTAACTTTATACAGCATTTTTTCTCCCAGTTCTTATTAATGAAAATATTTGAACAGTTTCACACACTTTCAGAACTTGTAGGTATAAATATCATTAATATGAGGTCTTGCTGTGAGCATGAGAGGAGCTGGGTATTTGTGGTGCTCTCACATACAGGGGGAGCAGATTGAGAGGCTCACAGGACTGAGAGGTGTCACAGACAGGCCTGCAGCGCTGCACAGTGACATGCATAGTGTTCAAAGCTGTTAAAGTCACACGATACTCTGTTAAAGCTGAACGTTAGACAAATCTCACGTGTCTGATCCTTTATTGACAGTCTCACATCTTTTGACCCTTCCCTGAACAGTCCTTCAGTTCCTAGTCCCTGCTACATGCACACACACACACACACACACACACACACACACACACACACACACACACACATACACATACACATACACATACACACACACGTCAATCCTTGTATTTTGTGCCTATGTGTTAGCTTGTGTCTCGTGCTGGGACTTAGAAGGAGTAGAGTAAACATGTAAACACATACAACAGGAAATAGGGCTTGGAGCAGCCTGGTACTTTGAATGCTGGATTTTGAAGGTGTTTGCACGATAAAACGCCATCTGTGGTGCACTGCCACAGTTTTGTCATGGCTACCTCAGAATATAAATTATGAACATTATATTATATATTCTTCATCAAAAGCTGCCAAGGAGGAAGAGACACCTGCTGTCACCAGTGTTGGTAGAGTGAATGCTAATGGGAAAGTTTCTGTGTATTACCACCCAAACATTTATTTTCATGTTGAATACTCCAGGGGGATGTTAGGAGGAAGATGTTGTTATTGAAGTAATCACCATGCTTCTTGATAACTAGATAGTATTGAGCTTTATGTTTTGAAATTAATCTGTTTATGATGTAGATTTTTTTAGATTGTATCAGTAAGGTAGAATATCAGAGCTGTAGCATTTATAAAAAAATGTGTTTATTATTTTCTTTATTAATCATTAAAGCCCTGCATAATGTCTTCGAGGGAACATGTCAGACCAAAACCCAACAAGATTTAATGAACCAATGATATATTAAAACACTAAATAAAAGAAAAAAAACTTCCATTTGTAAGAAGTTGGAGCTATTTCTGCTTAAAAAATGACTTCAAATGATGACAAATAAATCGCAACACGCTCACAGATCAGTAGCTGAAATAAGATGGTATTCTTTCTTGAAAATCACTTGAAGGGTTATTTGATTATTGAAAATGTTGCAGATTAATGAATGGATTTATTGGCCGCTTGTTCAAAGTGCACAATTATCTGAACAATAACACTGTCATGCAGTAACACTCTGAGCTTTGTTTACCTTTTTCTGTCTAACAGAGGTGATGGAGACCTGCTTTCATGGCACTGGATAGTGTAACGGTCAGTGCGGGATGAGGAATGTGTTGTCACATGCAAAAATACGCCAGCATGTGCGTGATGACACACAGACATTTGCTAATACTCGTTGTGCCCTCCAGTAACACGGCTGGTTAGGCCGCCCAGCACCTGTAGCTGCAGTCTGATGTGACTGTCAAAAGTCTGATAACGTAAATAGAGGGAGGAGGAGGAGGAGGAGGAGGAGGGAGGGGGAGCCTGAGAGGTCTGATTCAACAGCACCTGCTCTGTGCAGTGCAATGACTCACATTTAGCATAACAGCGACACATCACCTGAGTCCACTTGAGTCATTCCCCTTTCTGTCACTCTTCCTCTGTTATTCTCGCCCTCCTCCTCCTCCTCTAAACTCTGTCATGTCCCCCTGATGTCTCCTGCCATCATCCCATTAAAACATGTACACCTTCAACTTATCACCACTCGTTTGTTATCCCTTCAGCTGGTCATACAAACATTCCCCACACTTGAACCTCAGTAAGCGAAGCGTGAGGACACAACCACGTGGAATTATGTCACCAAACACAACACATGTCGGCTCAGCTCACTGTCACAGTTGTGTGGATGCTGCCAGGAGCAGAGAAGGGTGAGCTCTTACATCGGGAGCTTTGGCTAGTGAGGATTGGGTAGGTAGGACAGTGACTCAGAAGGAGGGGGTTGCTGTCTCTCTGTTTTTCAAGTAGCATAGCTGGAGGTGTGGGCGTCGTAAGAAACTGTGAAGTTAAGAGAAGGAAACTGGTCCAGGGTGGTTGGGAGGGGGCACGCTGAAGCAGACAAGAAGAAACAGGCCGTTGCCGGGGGGGCAATAAAATCTTCACTTAAGTTACGTGACATGACATTTAAACTAAAGTGTAGGTAAAATATCTTATTTCCTAAATCCATAGCACAAAAAAGCATTGCTCGCTCTGGGTTGCTGTTTACTTAGTAAGATGTGATCTGTGAAAGAATGCATAGGCTTATGTCAGCAGAGGTTTAAAGTTTACCTTGGTGAGTTTGTTCTGCATGTGAGCTTTGTACCCCTACTCAGCCATCATAAGCACAACCTGGAGGGGATGACAAGATCTTAGTCCTAAACTGGTGGCTAAAGGCCAATTGCTGACTGCCAACATGCAGCATTTGTCTTCAGAGTACCTCACAGTCCATCACACAGGCTTTCATCTCTTAGGGTTGTGAGACCCCTACTGGCTAATGTGAGTGCTGTCACATGAGAGGTGATGGAGGCAGAGAGCATGATGGGATTTCATTTCATTGGCTTGTAGAGTTGCAGTTGGCCTGACTCAGAATATGCAATAAGATCATTTATTATTTCCCTGGGGTTCAGACGATGGCACAAGTAGCTTCCGAATTCTGACATTTTATCGATGAAATAAATGAAAGATGAATTGAAAAAACAACTCTCAAATGAATCAACAATGAAAGTAACTGAGTCATGTACGTCAGTCATGTCTTGTATGTTTGTGTTTTCTCTGTTAAATATGAACTGTGTTCATTTAGAATTCTGATGCAATCTTAATGTTATATTCCGGTGACCAATAATGCCAAGTAATTATGAACAAAATGATATTAAACCACCTCTAGCTTTTGGCATTCAAGTTGAAATTCACATGTGATCTGATTTTCATATCAGTCAAGGAAGATTTACTGACCATAAGGTTGTTGTTATGGTTACTTCTGTCAATCTGCCACCATTTCTTTTTTTCTGACGATAGCTCATGCTGCATGTTGTCAAACCGATCAGAATCTGATCAGCTACTGGAGTTTTGGCCGTGTGCATTTCTAATTTGTGTGGGTTTTTCGTCATGTTTGGAAGACTGCTCTTCATTTCTGTTTCTTCTTTCTCTTCACTTTCACACAGACAGCAGGAGCCAGCCTCAGAGGAAGACAGGACTCAATAGACAAAAGCAGCAATAAAGAACAGGCTAACATCACATCCAACAATATGCGCATCTGACGCACAACTGGTAAGTAAAGCCTTGTCTTTGCAATAATAGCTTGTTTTCAGAGGTCTGACATGTGTTTCAGTGTGTGTCTGTATGTGTCTACATGTGTGTCTGTATGTGTCTACATGTGTGTCTGTATGTGTCTACATGTGTGTCTGTATGTGTCTACATGTGTGTCAGTGTGTGTCTGTATGTGTCTACATGTGTGTCTGTATGTGTCTACATGTGTGTCTGTATGTGTCTACATGTGTGTCTGTATGTGTCTGTATGTGTCTACATGTGTGTCTGTATGTGTCTACATGTGTGTCTGTATGTGTCTGTATGTGTCTACATGTGTGTCAGTGTGTGTCTGTATGTGTCTACATGTGTGTCTGTATGTGTCTACATGTGTGTCTGTATGTGTCTGTATGTGTCTACATGTGTGTCAGTGTGTGTCTGTATGTGTCTACATGTGTGTCTGTATGCCTGCAGGGTTGCACACTTAATTTTTTTATTCTCTTGTAATGCAATTACAGTCGCACACGTTGCAGTTAAGTGAGCAAATATGATCGTCATTGCTTGTCACCATCCTCCATTGGTGTGCTGTTTTTCTTTCAGTTTCAGTTGTTTATCGATTTTCTTGTTTTTTGCCAGCAGTATTATGGAATAAAAAGCTGCCCCAATTTTTGTGGAACTTGTTCAAGAGTGTAGCCGTGACCAAGAAAGATATGGTTATATTTTGGAGCGAGTCCTAACACACATTACTTTTCAATCACTGTGTGGAAATGACTTTGGCCGAGGGCCGCGCTTCCTGAGTGAACTTCTAATTGTGTTAAGCCCCTTTTACCACATGTAGGGTAACCCTGCATGTGTATGTTTTTATGTTGATTCTTTATATGAGACCTTACATGTCCAAATTGTTCAATCCAGCAATCAAATGGATGTTACTGTGCCAGCTGTCAGCCCTTGTGTAACTAGAACGGGGGCATTAACTGTGGATGATATTTTCATGTGGACGGTGCAAAACCCAAAGAAAAATAACTATCAAAAGTCAAGAAGAAGGCATTTTTAGCAACACACCTACACAAATGTCCATAATAAGAGACTACAGGATTTGGGTATTTCTGTATGTAAGGGTGACGTGAGACAAATTCACAGGCGACAATAGATTTAGTTCTTTATGACCAAATGTTTGAGAAAATAAAAGATAGTTGTGTTGGACTCTTGCCCATCAGATAGTATGTTTACATGATCACAGCTTTTAGATTAGTGAGTGTTTTTGTTTTACCTGTAGACAAAACCCCCAAGTGATATAGCCCAGAGGCACCCCAATCAAACAAGAAGACATGCATAGGTATTAGACCAGGAAGTAAGGTAATTACAGACGTAGGACTTGATAACCAGACAGACTCAGACTTGTAAATACAGACTGGCTATTGCTTCCTGTGTATTTATTCTCTGCTGTCAAACAATAGGAGGGAAGTCGATATGATATTGTGCTGTTTGCTCTCGGCTTAGCATCTGGGGAAAGCAGCTAATGGCTCATGCACCCACACACGCATGCACGCACACAAAGAGGCCTGCATTGTCAAGCACACAAGAGATGTCTTTGCTGGCCTAGTAGCTTTGTATTTTTCGCTACTGTCTCCATGTGTGCCCTTGGCCAAGAATACTCTCTGAAGAGTTTTCAGTTATGGCTAGAGAAGAATATTCATAAATATTCAAATAATCCATTGCTGATACTTTCCTTTTTGTTATGAGAAAAGTAATGCACAAGAAAATGACAATGTATTTTGTGCATTCATTTAAAGTTTTCATGCTGAAACTCCTTAAGGATTGTCTGATTTTAAAATAAGAAATATAGCCGCAATGTTGAGAATTGATTTAAGATATTTACAGAGTACACTTTGGGCTATGGTAGCTTGTGTTGGGTAATTCGAAAATATATATTTACAAGGAACTTTGAATGATACTGGCATCAGAAACTCTGGATTATTAATCAACACTCAAGTCTTGGGAAGAACAAAATAACAATCAACCAAGACCTGTGAATAAACCTGGCTTTCTAACGATTCGATCTACTACATCAGTATCGAAAATCCATTCACTGTTGAAATTGGTGATAACCATCTTCTCTCTGGTCGCCAGTCGACGAAGAAAAGACAAAGGAATATTTCCTGTGTTGAGATCGATCTGTAGAGTCAGTACAGTGACTGTAGGACCTAGGTCATGCTCCTGTGTCAGGTGTAAGCTGTTCAGCGTTGTGACTTCTACTGACAGCTGCTCTTTTCAAACCCCTTTCACAGAGGATCTCTTCCTAATGCCTAAGCTCCCTCTGTCTTGTCCTCTGTCAGGTGTAGTTAGTGACAGGCTGTGAAAGTGTACGTCCATATGGCTTTCACAGGCCTGCTGGGACGACTGTCAGCACTTTCACCGCCATCTCAAGTTCAGTCGTGCCTATTTTTCTCAGTCGTTGACCTTCGCTGTCTTTTTAAGAGATGATCCTGAGAATCCTTCTATTTTAGCCAGTAGGTGGAGCTGCGGTTACAAACTGAGTGATGTGAGGTGATAATTGTCAAGATGAGTTGCGAAATCCCTGTGATATAATTTGTGTTTCCAGAGGGCCGGGCGGCTGCAGCTGAGGATGATGAATGGTCTCGTTCGCTAGAGCTAGATGGTGTGGGAATGATGAACCTCCCTAATGGCCAGTCAATCATCACCACCACGGCTGCATCAGTCTCTGAGGTGAGCCACGCCCACTCACCACACCTCCATCTCCTCTTTTCACAATATGTCTTGTGCTACGTCTCCTAGACTTTTGCCCCTCAGAATTCTAATGTACCATGTTTGAGTGACTGGATGTAGCAGTGTTTTCTATGGCAAAAATATTATATCAACATATTTTTCAGATGACACATTTAACAGCTGTGCTATGACATCATGTTGGGTTTTGAAGCCTCCTATCCCCTACATACCTCACCTCTCTCCTCTGCTTGATACTTGTCTTTAACAGCACAGCCATCACTCCTCTCACCTCCCAATGTGTGTGTTTGTGTTTTCTAGAGGAGCAGCAGCTCAGAGTCTCTCAGCGATCAGGGTTCCTCAGACCTGAAGAAGAGTTTTGATGCTGTTGTGTTCGATGTACTGAAGGTCACCCCCGAAGAATATGCAGTAAGTGAAGTTTGTCTTATAGAGGAGGAAATGGGGTCAGAGTTTGGATCATTAATAATTGATGATGTTTGGCAGTGCCAAGCAGGCTCTGATGGATTTCCTCTGGCTGCCTCTGCACAAACTTTCCATGGCATGGAGCAACAGAAGTAGCATTTCTGTTGCATTGATCTTTTTTGTGAGAAGTACTGATGCTCAGGATTGACACATAATAAATAAATAAATAATAATAATAGTTCTTCATTATTTCTCTAATCCTAAATTTATGCCAATGTCATACCACATTCAACCACAAGAGGGCACTCTTTATCTTCTAAATCCAAGAGTGTCTTCATTTTACATATTTCCAAGCTGTATCAAGGCACTTAAAGGTTCAATCAGTAAAATACCATTGTTACCATTACCTGCTTGTCAGGACATAACCTCTCTAGCAAAAGACGTGTTAGTTGAACTATTACAGACATGCTTAAATATATCCTTACAGCTAATTGAATGAACACTTTATTCCTCCTGAACAGTGAAATTGTCTTGCCATTGTGGTTCCATGGAATCAAGCCAGCTGGCTGTAAAAAAAAAGAAAGAGGATTTATCGTTTATTTGACCAGGATAATCAAAAATGTCTTGCTGTTGGTGCCCCTTAGAAAGGAAAACAAACACTGGTTATATTCTCATTCTCAACAGAGAAAAGGAGTCACTGGGCTGTTTGATATCCTATGTGCACACACTGAACATGAACCAGAGAAGCAAAGGAGATAGTTGTTGGAGGTGATCAGAGAGAAAACAATAGATAAGCATCCAAAGAACTGTAGCCAACATCCCAGGGTGTTGCCGCGAAAGGAAAATCAACCCCAGATTGAACAGAAGGGATAGTGCGAATGGTAGAATATAAAAAGCAAGGATAAGTGCCAAACAGATGCAAGCCGAGCTCAAGGTCAGGGTACGTCAGTTTCCGCGATGAAAAAATACCCAGAAGGACTTTCCTTTTTGAAAGAAAAACATTAACAAAACCTGCCTGGAATTTTCTAAAATAATAAGAAGCCACAATCCTTCTGGGGGAATTTACTAGATTTGAAATGAACTACGATGAAACATGAAGGATGCTGGGTTTTGATAAGGGAGTGCTTTGTTATGTAATATTCATATAGTACCTTGAAATTGTTCAGGGCACAACACAATCTTAAATCTATCGAGATATTCTGGAGGAAAATGAACTGCTTAGTGAAGGAAAGCTGTTTTTCAGTGACAGATAATGGATAGTGACCCTAGTCATGGATAATGACTAAACAAATGCAGCTAATGACACAAAAGAATTATTAAAAAAACACTGGACTATTCTGAAGGGGCTTCCTAAGAGTCCTGTTCCAAATCTTAACAAACATCTGTTAGGAGGGCTGAGACATACAGTCAGGCCATCCTCAGAACGACAGCTGTTTCTTGAAGTATCAGATTAACGTTCTATCGTTTTTTCCTGATATCATTTTAACTTTGATTATTTCAACTGTTACGAAGAAGTCTGATTTATATTAGATATAGAATAAACAATGGTAATTTGCATTATGATTTGTCAGTTTGACCCAGTTTGAACATAGCAAGTCTAACAACTGTTGTGTTTTGTCCCCACCAGGGCCAGATTACGCTCATGGATGCTCCTGTGTTCAAAGCCATCCAGCCAGAGGTGAGCTGCACTCAGATCTGTTTAGAGGAGTGGTGTTGACAGCTTTAGTTATGACATGTAGCGTGAGAAATTAACACATTGTTTTTCATTTTGAGCTTGAGGTGTGACATCTCTAAAACTGCATGTGCAAGTCTGGAACACATTTCCTCACACCTCACATTATACAGCAGTGACACACAAAACAGATGTTGATTAGTCAATTACAGTTTTCAATTTGACGATTTATATACCTGCATTCATATGTATATTTTAAAATGTCCCCTTGTTATCTGCCGCCTCGGTCCATCTCTCTCTTTTCTGTCTTTCAAAATCTCCACACGGTAGATCTTCCTGTGGCATGCTGTGCAACCAGCAGCTGTGATCAGAGCTTCCACGCAATGCCATTTATCATAATTATGCGGAAAGTGGTATCTTGTTGCACACCTGGTCTTACACCTCAGTGAGGTGCTTTGTAATTTTGTGATTTTCTGGATTGTTGGGCGTTCCTGACAGCTGTCATGGATAACCTGTGTTTAAGGTTGGCCACTGTGGGCTTATGAAAGCAGCATGCAGACCACATCCTAGCGTGGTGTACAGTGTGACTCCTGCTATTGGCCATGTTCAACAAGTCTTGTCCCAGCTAACAGCACACACACTCACTCCTCTGGCATGATATCAGTCCCAGGCCCACAGTCTGATTTAATTTAGATAACAATGTAATTGTGTGCCGTGACCTTCTTGGATTCTCGTAAAAAGTTTGTTGTGTCTGAGTCATGGAAAAGACTACAGATTAGTCCCTGAGTGGCTTTCATCATGGCTGGCGTTCGGGGTACTGCGGTTTCTTCACCCAGAGGGGAGTCATTGACTTCTTCTGGACCGCACGGGGCCAAGTTCACACAGAGGCGACTGTCAGCTTTATAAATGCAAACGTGCTCCTGTGCTCAGTCTGGTTTGAGCGCCTGAGTTGGTTTTATAAGCATAATGAAAATGTGTCCGTGCGTTTCAGTCCGATGTAGTAATTTGGAAATTCAGGTGAAGGTTTAAAGGGTCAGAGGTTTTACATATTGCTTCAAGCTGGTAAGAACTTTTTTGATGGACCTGTAGTGGGATGTAGAGCAAGAGTGTGCGTTGGAAAGGAGTCACTGACCTGTTTAAATGGGGGGGGGGGGGGGCGGGCTGACAAGGGGATGAAAGCTGCAGTCTGGAGGGAGAGAAGGAGGTGAGTGCGGAGTATGCAGAGTGACCCAGCCTCCTGGCAGGATCAGAGTGAACTAGAGAGGCTTTTCCTGCTCTCACGTTGATTTTGTCTCGAAGCACTGGCTGAATAAAGATACACAGCTATGACCAAACTAAAACTCAACGAGAGTTTCCACTGCTGTCAGTCTCCTCGTCCTCTCCAGACACATAATGAGGAAAGCAGGTGTGTGTGTCTGTGGTTTCTCTAGGCTCACTGCCTGAATAGGAAAGTATTAAATTACATGGATCTGTGAGTTGTGCAATAATAATGTTTTTACTGACTTGCAGCCCATTCTTGCCTTTTAAGTTAGAATCTACAGACAAATTAGGAGTTCCAACAGATTTGAGGCAGTATCTAACATAAATTGAGGTTAGAAAGACGTTATCTTAGACTAAATACAAGGTTAGTTTCCATAATGTAATATGTTCACCTTTTTAGTTGGATGTATATTTGTGTCATAGTCCTAATGTACTTTAGAAGATTTCAACGTGACATATTTTAACCTTTTGTATGTAACACATGATATACAAATCAACATTTCCACCAGTTAGTTCCAAGAATGCTGGTCTGTGGACACATTTTTTTTTACAGCAGGCTCTGTGAATTTCTTTACAATAGAGTAATTGAAGATAAACTAAGCTTGATCTTTCGACTCCACTTGGAGCAATAGAATTATTAACAAAGCACTTGTATACTAATAAAGTACTGACTTATCTAAAGCCAGTTGAGTAGCACTTGAAATGTTTTAGCTCTATGAAACCTGATGTACTTCTATGATTCTGTTTTCTTCAAGTTTGTATTTTGTTGGTCGAACGCACTTATTGCAAGTCGCTTTGGATAAAAGCGCCAGCCTAATGTAATCTTTAGTCTTTCTATTTTAAAGTGCACATTTTGTCATCTTCAAGCGTAACCATAGGGCGTAACATGTTTTGTAACAGCAGTCTGTCATGTTCAGTTCGACTGGCCTTATATTACCATATTTGCTGTTCTTGCAAGACTACAACTAATTGAAGTAGTCAGTACAGTTATTATGGAAATGACTGCAATTAACATAATAAACTATCTATGACCTGGGGTCTGTTTCCAAGATTAACTTTTTTCCCTCTCCATAAACACATCATAACTGCCTTTTCATATAAAATGTACGTGTGATTGAGAAAGAGAGCCCCAGAGAAAGAGATTGAGTGTCCGAACACGGTTTTGTGTGCTCAGGTTTACAGCATTTTTACATGTGTGTGTGTGTGTGTGACGCACAGACAGACTTTCTGGCATGAGCTGGAATAATGACCCCAGACAGGATTGCAGTACAACAGAGGATCTCATTAACTCAAGTGTTTCAACGCTGACATGGAGCAGATGTGTGGAGAGCTGCCTGACAGGCCTAGCCAAAAGCTCTCTGGATGAGGACGAAAAGATAAGCATCTGTCACAATAGCAATAAAGATTACATGAGAGGCTTGTGTGGAGAGACGGTGTGAAGGGATGGTGTGAAATCTGGCTGACACCTCTGGGCAAGAGGCAATGGGCTCGGTTCTCTCTTGTTCCAAACTGTGGATATATAAAGTAGAGGAACGTTATTGATGATAACGGGTTTTGCCAGTATTTCTTATATACTCTTTGATATCTACAAAGCCTCAAGAGAGCCAGGTTCAAAAGCTTGGAGCTTGAACTCATGCCACTCTGACACATCAGACAGCAAAGGAGCTGAACACATCTGCTTTGGATGATAGGTTAAGTGACGGCCCATAAGACATTGCATGCATGATGGCTGCTTTAATTCACTTCCTACAAGTAATCGACCGCTTAATACTTGTGGTTATGCAAAGACCAGAACAAGTACAAAAAGATATCAGAGGAAGAGCTGTTGAGGACAACATGGACAGACCCTTGTGTATAATTGATGAGAACACCAGAAGTTATTTTCCGACAGTAAAATAATCCATAGTGCAGAGCAGACTGATGTTTTATCTACAACCCCCCACTGAATTGCTGATATGTTCTTTGGCTGTTTGTTTGCAATTGACATGCCATTGAAATGACAAGGCAGATCACGAAGAGGAGGAGGAGAAAGGATGCAAGGGAGTTGTATCATAATCTTTTCCTCATCTAAATGTACAAGGCCAAGATTGCTAATGGGTTGTAACAACCCCATCTATATGGGTTTAATCGAGAGTGAACTGGACCGCCAGTAAAGATGGACCAGCTGACAAGAGACGTGTAGACATTAAAATGATGTGAAAGTGAAAAGAAGATGTTGGAAGACTTCATGTCCCAGAAGACCATTTTTTATTTTATAATCAAACCGCACTGATGTTTATGAAATACAGTTTGCGAAGGAAAGAGATTGAGTGATGTAAAGCGACTTAAAGAGGGGGGGTTGCCTGCCTTTGTTTCAAATGCACAGTCATGGCAACAGCCTAGTTGATAATTTAGTGGCTTTGGCTGGAAAGCTTCAGCTCTCGGGGAATAGCTATCGGATCGCATTCCACGTGCTGCTGGGAAGTATGTCAGTTCCTCTCATGTCTGAGCACACAGCATAAAAATCCTCCGAACAGATTGAAGGTCTCATGTGAGACGATGATGACTTGTGGTTGGAGGCAGGTAACGTTTCACATACTCGGCCTTGTCTCGCCTGCAGGCTTTTCCAGCACTGATCGTGAGATAAAACACATTTGCTGAAGTATTGCGTTTTAAAAACCATGCATTGAATGTTGAACGCGGTTTTCCCCGCGCCCTGTATGCTGCACATGTTGTTTTGTGCAGGAGGGTTGGAAAATAGTTGCTCGACAACAAACACAGAAGGGAATCCCACCCACACTACAGCCTGTCAGCATGATGGTTAATACACATTCATCATGCTGAACGGTGAAGAAAATAATGTTTTGGCAGTAGACAAAAAAAACCCACAGGGACAAGTCTTCCCTTTGTAGAAAGGATTTTTTCCAAACCATTGAGAATCAGTTTTTCAGAAGACATCATCAAAACACATTTAATAAAACGATCTTATATTCAATGACTTGTCTCGGCCATTTGAGATGTAATCATGTGTACTGTTTTTCTTTTAGAATATACCAGTTGTTATTATTATGATAAAATTGTATTGCCGTCCAGAAGAATAAGAATGAAATCTTCATATAAGAACAAGCTTAGTCTGGTCTCACTTGCCATGAAAGAAAGCCTGTACTGCTATAAGAATAATGGGGAGTACATGTACTAAAATACCTCCTGGAAAAGTCATTCTTTCCATGGTGTGCGCACGGTAATGGAGTCTGCTGCTCGCTTGTAGGTCCCTGCCAGGGTCTATAGTTTAAAACTGTCTGAGACAATGCATTTTATTGCCTTCTCCTTTCTTTGCTCCTTGTATTTACTGTTCTGCTTTTTTCTTTCTTACTTTTTGAATCGAACAGATGATACGGGTTACATCTGTAGGCTAGTACTTTTGGCTGAACATCAGTTTAGGCTCCCTCTGTTTTTTAAGTGCAGAACAGAGATGTTTAGACGTTCCACTGTGTTCCTTCCTGTATTCCTCAGTATATCTCCACAATCCCCACTCTTTTTGCAGCAAACCACATTTCTTGTTCTCACTTCCTCCCTTCTTCATCTTCTTCCACCCTGTTCCTATTATTCCTTCATGTCTTGGCCTGTGGCCTCTCCCTCGTATTTTCTGGGATCCCAAAACTTCAGTTTTCCATTTACAATGAAGAAAAAAACAACAAAAGGATTCTCTGCGGTATCTTACATGAGGTCTTAGCAATTTGTGGCTTAGCCACAGCTGGTTATCTTATTCAGCCCGTGCCATGTTTATGTAATACTGCTCAGTGTGGTTGTAAAACAGAGTAGACTCAACACAGGGCTGAGTAAATAGATATGGAAATCTAGAAAATGTAATTTTAGGGTTGTTTTGGATTAGGCAACGTTTTTACTTTGTTTAATATTTGGATATGAATATTCAAGATGGAAACTTTCCATGGGGGTTAAAGGGAAGCAATGTGAAATACGGCACAACAGCTAGCCATCAAAAACTAGCAGAAGATACAAACAAGCTATAAAGTGTGTATTCTGCCTTATTTGTTACTATCTACTGGCTAACGTAAATAATCTACTGTAAAATCTATTCTCTCCAGCTATATAATGGAAGCTGAAAGCATGTAATGTGCTGTCTCAGACAGTGCTGCAGATTGGTCTGCACATGTGATGGAGAATGCACTTTGCATGCAATAGGTTTACTTTTTACTGTATTCCTTTTTAATGGGATGCTGTAAATAAATGTGTGATGGAAAAGGTTCAGTGCATGGTTTCAATTTAATAGTCATAGCTATAGCATGCCATAAGAAATAGCAGTTCATGTTTATTCAACCCCTTAGTTAGTTCAATATTCAATGGTATGCTTTTACTATTGCAATTTGTGCAAAATTCCTGAGCTTAGCTTCACTTACACAATTTAAGGAATCTATCTGAACATTTCCAGAAATGTCCAGACCCTTTGCCCTCATGCTAGCTATGTGCCCAAACAGTGCAGATACTGCCAGCTCCTAGCAGCGCCACAGGGCTGAGCTTTAATGAAAACACTGCTGTGCCAGACCGGCATGTGGAAATGACGGCTGGCTGTGGCTTGGCGGCGCAGGCTTCTTCAAACTGCACTCTTTTATTGCAGCCTTTAAAACTGTCTTACCAAAGCAGCCTCCTCTAAAGTCTCGCCTTTTGTCAGATAAATGTGTAAATGTTGCTTGAGTGTGAAATAGCACTATACATGTGAAGGAAAAGTAAAGGAAATGCACCCTAATTGTTTCTGGAGAGACTGTGGATCATTGCGGACCTGCTGTTAAAAACTTATATACGCAGTCTATGGTTAAAACATACTAGCATCGGTTGTTACGCAACAGCGGGCGAACAATAGAGCGTGAATGACTTCAAACTTGGCGTGATGGGCAGATGGGGCGACGGTTAGTTCAGAAGACAGTCCCAGGTGGTCCAGGATTGAAGGATTATGTAGGTTGTTGAAATGTTGTGGCCCTGGTGAGTGAGGAAGATGTGGGACGGTCTGTGCACCGCCTCCCTGGGTGGTCAGGTGGTGGTCCGAGCTGCCAGGCACACAAACACATCCACCTCACACTGACTATGGAGCGTCCTTGTTTAAGAAATCACCACCAACTTTGTGTGTGTTGGACAGGAGAGTGATTGACGTGATGGCAGGAAGAAGGAAGGGGCTTATGTAAAAAGGACAGACGTTAAATAAACTAAGAGCTCTCATGGATGAGACGGGTTAGTGTCTCCTGTCCTGTGATTTATATTGTGGAGAGATGCTGTTAGGTCTTCTACAATGTGGTCTTTTATAGTCCCTTTAACTCTTCCCCACTCACATTTTTCCTCATCATCAGGCAACATAGTCCCTGGAGGCATCACCTCCCCATGCATGAACGTCTGCTTTTAACATCTGTATTTGATATGTTGCTTCTTTTACCCCCGCCGGCTGCCTCAAACTACTCGGGGACTCACCCCTGAGTGAGCATGGGTTATCTTTGCAAGGAGCCTTCCCGATGTGGCCCGGGTCACAGAGTTGTGAGCGGTTAGCTGGAGGTTGTGTGGGGGAGCTGCAGCCCGATGCAGATCTTCATATTGTCGCTCAAGTGGGCCGGGCTGGCAGGGATTAAGAGGAGAGCTTGCTCAACATTTTTCCAACTGTTACGTCAGTGTCCCTGGCCTCCGGACAGCCAGCAGAGGCCAAAGAGGGTCTGGGTTCCCCTCGCTGTGTGGTCTCTGTTTTGAACTGCAGTCCAGACCAAAATGAGACTAACCTAGTACTATTTTTTACACAAATAGGAATAATTACTTATTATACTATTTGTGTGTTGTTCAACCTTTCTTTAATCAAGTTCCAAATCCCTGCCCTTTCCCTTCTTAAAAAGCGGTGAAATAAAATATTCTTTCGGCACTACTGCTTCTACAGCTGCCTCCACAGCTGCTGTTATATACATTGTCAATACAAGTGCATACATCATAGTTGATTAAATATAAAGAGCGTATGGATACACAATAATGTACTTTTATTTAAAGTGAATAAATCAAAATCTGATTATTACATTTTTAATGCGATTATTGGCATTTATTCTGTTCTTAAGAGTGGTTTTAGCTTTTTGACATCACTCCTTTTCATTAACGTTTACTCGTTGTATTCATTTTATTAACTTGTTTAGATCTATACTGTACAAAAGGTAGTGTGCTATAGTTTTCATTGTTCATTCTTTTGCTAAATAACCCCTGTGTTCATGGCGTGCATTAGCCTCTTCCTGCATGGAAAATATGAAATGACATTAGGTTTTGGGTGTGCCAGGGCATGACTAAATGGGGCAGGGTTTCCAATAATATTACTATTTACAGTAGTGGTTTTACTTCAATGTTGATTCAAAAACTCCACTATGAGAACAGTTGAGTTCAGCAGTCAGTGCGTAGGTTGGTTGAACATTGGAGAAAGTAAAATCAATATCATCAGAATGTTCCTACACAGCTTCCCATTTTTGTTTTTGCGTTCATCCATCAATCTGTCTGAGTCTCCACTGGATCATCTCTCTTTTTCCTCTTCATCTGCTTTTCTCTACGATCATATCCTGCTCTCGTCTTGCCTTCCCACTGCGTGACCTCGGCTCGTGCATGACTGTTTAGTCCATTCAGTCAAATGTTGGCGTATACAAAAAGATACTTTTGGCTCAGTGCATACAGTAAATGTAATTTTCCCTGTTTGTTTGTTTTCAGGAGCTGTCAAGCTGCGGCTGGAACAAGAAGGAGAAGCACAGCTCTTCTCCAAATGTTGTGGCCTTTACTCGCAGGTTCAACCAGGTGAGAGGAATGCAGCTTTGTCACTTTCAGTACTACTTTACAACTCTTAACAAAAAGGGCTTCACAAACCAATAAAACAAGCATAAACCACAACAATACTCACCCACCAATCAATCCATAGACGGAGCAACACATGACTATTTGATTAATACAAGTTTTAAAGAGCAACTTGCAGGTTTGTACTACATTTATGCTTAACCTTGCCTGAAAATTAAAATTAAAAATGTTAATGCAGGATTTGATATGAGACATAAGGGCAGGAATTCAGAGGAAAAGGAGCCGTTTTGAGCTCTGCTACTAAAAACTTTTTTTTTTTTTTTACGTCAAGCGCGTCATATTACGTCACATGGGGGGAGCAGGTTTCTCGGACTCCTTCTCTGCCCAATCCGCGGTAGTAGTTTGTAGTTGGTTTGAGCGGTTGTGATTTAGTGAGCCGGTATTTTTTCGGTAATTTTACATTGCATTTCACTATTTGTAATCATGGTGAGCTCCAGCCTGTCAGGACATCGAGTCCACAGTTTCCCTCACGGGTAAAGGACCGGAGCTAGCTTTCGTTCCTGGGTGCGTTGTGCATCCACCTCCCTGCAGCACATACTCTCCACAGCTTTATCAGGAAACCGTATTACATCTCTCTCCCCCCCCCCTTCGCTGCTCTCTCTCTCTCCCCTCCGGTACGCGGCACCGTAAAGAGCTCCTGTTCTCTTGGACGCATAGCAGGCTCATAATTATAATCATATGCATTCGAATATATATTTTCAACCTCTTCTGTGTCAAAACTAGCATTGTGATCCATGTTTATTCATACGTTAGACCTGCCGCTCTCCCCCATGTTACGTCACACGCGGGAGGTCACGTGCGGAGGCTTTTTTATGTGGAAGTGAAAATGTCTTACTAAAACTACGCCAGATGTCACTGTAGTGTATATTTCTGTATATATTCTTGAAAATCTAGTGTATTCATTATTTTCCTACACATTTATTCACTGGTGTCTCTAACCTGCAAGTTGCTCTTTAAGTCCAACAGAACTCTATCAATACAGGACTGATTTAAAACTATGATACATCTAGATACATTCGAAGCCACATTTAAAAGGTGCTAACTAAGGTCTCATCCCATAAAAGGAGAAAAAGAAATACAGTCCCTTCAGCAATGTTAAAGATTTATGAGCCTTAGTCTTCAAGGAATGGAGAGCTTACAGCTCCTCTTTCCATCGTGTCCTCTGCCTCCATCCTCAAAGTACTAAATCACTTCCCCAGCTCTCTGAGAGGTGATGTTTTTTCGAAGCGCCTTTCCATGGCAGCGCCCAATAATCATCATAACAATAATCTTTTTGTCCCTGCTTGTCATATGTGCATAAATAGCCCCCAGATGAAATGGGTCAGAAGGTAATTTGTTTTGTCCCCAGCTTGTCCTTGGCTCTGGCTTTCAGGAAGTTATTAGCGCACTTCTGCATCTTGGCGCAGCACGTGTGGAAACATAACAAAATGTATGCATTAGTGGGTATGACATGCCCCCCCCAGCGCACTGTAAAATCATCAACAGGAAGTTGTGGGTAATGATGTAAGGGGCAACCGTGCCCTTTAATTCCCTTCCACTATTATTGCCAGGCTCCTTTAAGACTCACTTCCATGGCCTCCAGTATAAATATGAGATGATCTAACAAGAATGTGTAGCTGTGGAAACTTCTCTTTGTAAAGCAGACCCCAAACTGTGATTCAAGATGTTAGCTGCACACATTTCAGCTGCTTAGGAGCCAAGGAAAAGGAGCTTTTTGGATAACGGGACTTGAATTGGGAGAGCAGAGTCCCAAAGTGCTCCTTAGAAAAGAGCCGAAGCCTAATTCTCCTCTTCCTTACGTCCAGCCAGTGGAGCAGAAAACTGCGCCGTCTAATAGGCGGCAAAGAGAGACTAATTCAGCCCATTATGATCAATGAGTAATCTTTCTTATTGGGTTTTGTGCAGAGAAATCATCAAGTTGCATACAGAAGTCAAAAAGTAAATGTGTTTATTCAGACGTAATTACACGAGTTGTATAGAATTTGCGATGATTATAACCAAATGGGAACCGACTATATTCTAACCAGATGGGAAAGAAGACATCACAGCAGTGTATATTTAACGGCCAGAAAATATGACTACATCTTTAACGGTTTCATCATCATTATATATTTCCTTTTATAGCAGCACTGCGTGAATGGCTTACTATTTACATGTAAGGTTGAATAGCAGAAACAAGAACAAAACTAGAACACAGCGGTCTGCCAAGGTCAATGCTGTAATTCCCAAGCTACTTGGATGGTTCCATTTCATTGGATAGTCTTTCTTCCGACTTGGTTGTGTTCATGGTATCAAGGTTGTAATATGGAAACAACATTGACATTAAAAAGAAGGTGTGTTAAACCTATGTTATACCTTAGTTTTCAAGTATTTGTGTTTCAACTAAGCACAAAGAAAACCAATCATCCACAACCACAAGACCAAATGTGCAGACTTTCACGTGATTTTCCCAGTAGAGGTATTATTTTTTTCAATCATTCCAAAAACGTATACATGCAGCACAATGTTAATAAAGGTAGAATTGAGTGTGACTATCAGACCACTGATATGGATCTACTCCCAATTTAAAATGGTTCTTCATTGACCCTTTCACTAAGTTTCATGAAAATCTAACCAATGGTTTTTCTGTAATCCTGCTGACAAACCAAGGCAAAAACATAACCCTGTTGGTGCAGGGTATTACATATGCTGTCAGATAACGGTAAAGGAGTGATGTGACTTCCACTCAAATAGTATTAGCCGCTATTACTATTCACCAACTTCCTCGAGCGAAATGGCTTCTTAACACAGGTCAGTTGACTCAATTTCTACCATTGAAAGGCTTCAGCACAATAACGGTACGTCCACACGGTTCCGTCGCGTTGAAGCTTGCCGGTGGGCTTGCGATCAACAACCAATCACTTTAATCTCCTGCCACGGACACACAAGCACGCGGTTTGATTGGCTAGCGCTTGTACTGGCATATGATTTGATTGGCTGGCACTTCCGTCGACGCTTGAAAGGTTGAACTTTTTTAACTTTCCAAGCGAGCAACGGAGGCGACGCGACGGAACCACAATGTAGTTCGGCAAAGCTTGACGTCCCCCCATTCAAAGTGAATGGGAAGCGTCTCCGTTGAAGCACGCGACGGAACCGTGTGGACGTTACGTAAGGGTCAAATCACCTAGAGTCTGTCAGTCAGCGGTCGTCCCTGTCTTTGGCATGATCTTCTTCTCAACCCATCTCTTCCTCCCTTCAGGCCATTAAACGGTCTGATTCACAGCTATGAGCTCTACGACTGGGTCTCTATGCTTCCGCTTATTTATGATTATTGAAGCGCTGGGGCTTCGCAGCTCCATCTGGAGTCCCTGATAGGCTCATAAACACAATCCCGAAAAGACTTGATCTTTTCTTCAGGACATAAAGTGAGATCAAGACAAACCCCCGTAGCCCCAATTCCCTCACTCAGACCCTCATACAGACCGGTGAGTGCACTTCTGTAGAGCACTGCCATCCTCTGTGATCTAATTGCTTTGGAGGCCAAGGCTGTCGAGGACACAGGCTCCGTAATGAGACCCACGGGAAAGCGATTTGGACAGACATGCTTTGTCCAGATTGACCTCGCATATCAAGTTAGACCGCGGAGGAAACTAAATGTGAAACTGCAGCATGTTTTGCTTCCAGATTGGAATCACATTTTTTACAGTCAATGGAAACTCCTGTCTCCCGTAAACTGAAGGTAGAAGGAAGATGTGACAGCATTTGAGTTTTTATTTTCTCAAGAGACCTGCTTTTCAACATGAGGTCCCTGGCTCAAGGCAAGAGACATCAACTCAAGTTAAATGAAAGTTAGGGACCACCGTCTGTGTTCTCTGTCCATTTTCATCACTCCCTCATCTTTTTGTGTGGACTCCTTTTAGGAAAAGGCGATAATGAAACCCATATGGCTGTGTCTCCTACAGTATCTGCAGAGAACGAGTGTCTGTGACATGTGTTTATAAAGAAAGATGGAGAGAGTCACTCTCAGTAGATTGATGAATTTATCTCCTCACTCCTCAACTCCTCTTTCCTTAAACAAAAACAACTCGAGGGGCTTTTTCCAGGAAAAAAGGGGGCTAATCCAGCTGTGGGCGAATAATAAGGAATATTGAGAGCCAGGTCTTTCAACAATAATTTGACCATTAATCACTTTTTTAATTGTGATTAATTGTTTTTTTATATACCGATAGTTGAACTGAATCAATATGCTGGTATTTATACGTTTGATTTTTGCTTGTCGGTTTTTTCAAATTATTTGTTTGATAGAGGCAATGTTATGTTGTAACATTTTGAAATAGTAAAAAAAAATGTTGTTCTTTGTGTACTTGCCCAGGGACTGTGGATTGAAAAAGCTTATAGCTAAATCTGGCATAACTCAATTAATATCTTTTTTTAGATGATCATTGCATGGTCTTAATTTAATAAAAACGTTTTATAATTGAATACATGGTTCTAAGATCAAGAATGAAGAAAACCATGGTGAAGTATACAAAAAAAAATACACTTTATTTATAGAAACACACAGAAGAAACACCTAGCAGTCTTCAGCATGAATAGAGCAGAGTCAATTAAACAAGAACATACTACAGTTAAACACTAGTGAAGAATGGAGATAAATCTGAGAGCTAAGTGTGTGTGACAAATAAAAATAGAGATGGTAAGTGGGGGATGGTCTTATCAGAACACAATGTGCGGACGAATGTGGGCTTTGAATGGCCTCGGAGCCCTGCAGCCATGAACTTCCCCTCACATGAACTCCTCTCTTCCCTCACTCTTCTCCTTTTGCGTCTCCCCGATCCCCCTCCTTCCAGGGCTTTAACACTGATTGATTCACTGACTTGTCCTTGTGTTTGTGTGCGCGTGTAATCAGAACTTTGGCTTTACCAGCATTCCCCCAAAGAGACAGATTTCCGAAATCACTCTCTCTCTCTGGCCAAGTACAATAAATGTACATGCACACACACACACTCTTCTCTCGGTTGACAGATTAGGAGTTATGGTGTGTATCTGTTGTGCAATCAGTTGGAATCAGTTGGATTTTCCTCTGAAGCTCTTGTTTTTCCTCAAGAACTAATTTATAATCGAATCTAATGGAGCGTTCCCGTTAGCAGTCGGCCCTGCGCTCTCCTGCTCCGCTTTGTCCTGGTTTCAGCCCAGAGTTGTCATGACTGTCTGCAGGCCTTGGCTCCGGACTCAAAGATTGGAGATTTAACAAGGCTGAACAGCCTGTCTTTCTTTGTAAACACCTTGAACCATTATTGTTCTTTGGAGAGTGAAGCGCATGAGAAATAAAGCTTGCGCGTCATCGGTTTTGCAGCATCCTGGGTCTGTCTTTCTGACTTTTGAAGAGTGGCTTGGTGTTGTAACTTGTGTGCTTTTTTTCTCTAGACAAGTTTCTGGGTGGTACGTGAGATCCTCCATGCGCAGACGTTGAAGATCAGGGCCGAGGTGCTGAGTCTGTATATTCGCACTGCCAAGGTACACACATCCACGCTTAACTTGACTTTGTTGTTCTATCCTCAGTGATGTTTGTATTGTTAAACCCAACTCAATTTGTGCTCTTTGTACTGTAACTTTTCATAGAAACTGTGTGACATGAACAACCTCCATGCGGTCATGGCTGTGGTTTCAGCGTTACAAAGTGCCCCCATCTTCAGGCTTACCAAAACATGGGCGGTGAGTATATTTGCCTTAGTTTGAACGAAAGTCTGGTTTATTAGTAGAGTGCTGTTAATAAACTGGGATGTCACGTAGATCTGCACTGGAAACATAAACCAACACTAATTAAAACTAGCACAGAAGTGTCATCACAAGATGAATGGCTGACTTCAGGAAAATGAAATAAATGAAACGCACTGTTTATAATATTAGAACGTTGAAATCACTGCTGTTTATGGGATAAATTGAGAACCTATTAAACCTCCACCAAGGAGAACTTGAGGTTTTTAGTGTAGTGTCCTTTTCTGTAATTTCTTATTCCTATCAATCCTTTCTTTAGTGACCTACCCAGCCCCTCCATACAGTATTTAGAGCGGGAACATCTTCAACAAAGTATTTTTTATTATACCATTTTCAAGCAGGAAAGGGATAACTCATTCATTTCAGTTTTTTTAATGAAAGATCTTACATAATGGCATGATGATGCTCTGATGTAATGCTGAAATGTCTTATACCCGGCTCCACAAAACCACAGGAGATTCCTTTAGCCAGGGAAATGCTGTGGCTGGCCAGGAAATAGCTCACCTTCTTCTATAACACATAGGGCACACACACATACAGTACATAAACACACACACTGGTTTCCTTTTAGGTATCATTAGTACTCTCTGCTGTTGGCACAACCTATCTTCCTTTGTCAGTAGATACTATGGTCTGATGCTTTACCACTGCTGCCTCTCAAAGCTCAGTACTCTGCAGTTCAATCCTCTTGGCCTCTTGCAGGATATACACTTCATATCTGTAGCTGTTACAAATGGTCTAACAGAAACACACAAGCATGCAGCTGTGTCTACTTAAAAAACTGCATGCACTGTGGCCAGTCCATTAACCATGCAACTAGTTTGAGAGTAATGCTTTTATTCTGCAGAATGTAACTGTATTTATATACACTTAACCATATATATATATACACATACATTAAAGCTGTTTGTTTCTGTTAAATAATCTTCAACTCATTTCACTTTTTCTTTCCCCCTTTAGTTACTGAGTCGGAAAGACAAGGCAACTTTTGATCGGCTCGACTACCTGATGTCCAAAGAAGACAACTATAAACGTCTGAGAGACTTCATAAGCAGCCAGAGCATGGTTTCTTGTATACCGTACCTAGGTAAGAGACACAAACATACACAATACGTTATTTAAAGAATGCACTAAAATGTCTTTCTGCTTCTTATCTTTATGGGCTAAAGGCTAATCTAAAGACAAATCACCTGAGTTTAACAAAATGAGCTTCCTCTGCATGTGTGTCTGGTACCATCATCTCTTGGATGACTCAGTGCCAGAGTCATCAGTCAGTCACGTCTGTTGTTCCTCGGTTTCTCAGTACTTCTTTCAATAAGCTACTTGTTTCCACTGTAGCCTATAAATGTTTACTCTGTCATCTAATTTCCTGACTTTTCATTTTACTCTGCTTCTTGGAGTAGAGGAATGTCGAACATAAATGTGCTGATCAGTTGTGAAACATCTCCAAATAGCTGGAACAAACACATGAATCAGCGAGAAAGAAATATGAAGAAAGCTATATTTCTTCGACTTTTCCTTAAATATTTTACCCCCTCTTTCTTCGGCTCCACTGTATCACACAGCAATGATGAGTGTTGCAAGGAAAACACTCAGTGTGATGTAAGAGTGGACACACGTGTGTGTCGTTTTATGGCTGCACTGTTTGTTCTTGTTTTGACTTGATGATGAGTGGAGGACTTTGATGTTCTTCTCCGCCAGGGCTGTTTCTCTTCTTGCCATCAGGCTCGCATCATGGCTACTGCTGAGTGATTAGATGCTCAACTATTTTCCAACAAACACGGACAAAAGCAAAAACAAGCTCAAGAGTCTGTTTGTCATTTTATAAACTTTGTGAACACTCATTTTCCACATTGCCTACGTCACAGAAATCTGGAAGCAATGACAGCTCAGGAAACAAATGCAAAGCTGAAGCTGTCGAATGCAATCGCTGGTTTAACCGGTTTAACCGGTTTAACCCAATGGCTCCCTCATTGTGTGTGTATGTTAAGAGGAAGAGAAGATTTTCCGTTTGGTAAGAGTTTCAGTGAAGTGTGACTCGTTGGCCGTTATTAGGGTGGAGTCTCCTTGGGTTGTAAGTCGTTGTACGTGTGAGCAGGCTGGTGTTTCCTTCCAGTCTGAGCCTGTCAATGATGTGTGTGGCCGTTTGATGTGTGACCAGCTGGCTGTCCTTGGGGCTGTCCTCAGCCAAGTTGGCACAAAGAAGGGAAATCACCGCTCTCTTGTTCTCAATGCGCCTCCTCCATCATAAACCCACTGAATGCCGCAATGCTTGTTCCACAGCATCACTCCCGATAAGTGCTGGGTGTAACCGTTAAACCTGGGTTGGGTTTTGTTTTCCATAATGTATTTGTTCATGTTTACCTCTCTCGTCACCACTTGCAGTACCTGTTGCAGCTCAAATTAAAGTCGAAACCCACAGCAGAAGTCTAAAATAACCCTGTGCTTTTCTAAGTACTTAATACACCTCAGGTGTGTTGAGTTCTACAAAGTGTTTCTGTGTAGTTTTGAGACTTCCGATCATGTTTCTGTCTTGTTCCATTTGCACTTTTTTAGGTCTGATGCTTATCTTCAGTGATAACGATGCTGGAGAAAGAGCCTTGTGTCTGTTGTGCGGTCACCAGGCTTTCATTTTTCCACAGTGCTACACTTGTGCCTTACTGCGTGTGTGCGTGCGTGTGTCTGTGTGTGTGTGTGTGTGTGTGTGTGTGTGTGTTTCTGTGTGTGTGTATGTGCAACTGTGTGAACCCTGACCTGCTATTAGGCTTGGCAGACACAGCCCCCTCCTGTCTGCGCTCACCACAGGGCCAGCCTGTTAAATGCTCAGATGAGCTTGTTCCTGTTCTCTGGCCAATCATGCAAAGACAAAGAGCCCAAAGAAACGTAAGGCTCCACTGTTACAAAACACACACACTTTAAAATTCACCAGCCACGTAGTGAAAGCCACGCAACAGTAGCAGCAGCAAATTGGACGTACTGCAGTGCATCAAGTGTTTTTATAGTCCACACAGCCCCAAAACACAATCGCGCAGTGACATTTGTTTCAGGAAAAAAGTGCAGTGCTTTAAAGCAAATGTAACAGTTTTGTTTCACAGATGAGGCAGAATCCGAAACATGACCTTTTGTAAACATAGGTTTTTACCTTTTAATTCTGAAAGTGTCCTATTGAGCAAGATCTCATTATGTTGAAAAAGAATCCTGCCGTTTCTTGAATGTATGCATCAGAAACCGTGAGACAGGTCGCTATGCAGGTAGTTGGGATCTTTAATGATTTTCCTGAGCCTTTCCTTGAAGCACATTATCACTGGAATAATAGCCATTTGCTTGTTGGTCTTTGTCAGTGGAAAAAGACTAAAGAGGGTCAGAAAGCGGCACAAGGCCCCTTGACTCCCTCCTGCTCCAGCATGCTGTTGCTGTAGCTGTTGGAGTAGCTGTGGGACACAAGCAATGCTGGAATAATCAATACAAGGAAAAACCCCAGGGGTAAGGTGTCATATGTGATCAGGAATGCAGTAAACTCAAACAATACTGGTTCCTTTGAACTTCAGCTTTTTGTGTAAAAAACGCGAGAAGTTAGTACAGCCAGGCCTGGGCTGTTGGATATACAATGTTTTAAATGGCTGACAGTAAGCCTACCTGTCAGTTCTGCTGGCTAACTGTGTGTGTAAGAACTTAAGCTAAAAAAATAGCTGACTGTGTGTCTGAGTCTCTCCTTCTGCAGTGTTTGCATCAGACGTCTCCTCTCTCTTCTGACTTACAGCTCCTCAGAGGGAAAGAAAGGTACACAGGGGAGCCACAATTTTCAAGATATACGTTTGTAATCTACGGAAAGAAAAGCTCAACGGTTTAAGTGGAAGGAATGTTCCATCCTTCTCTTCCCCGTCTCTCCATCTCTTGCCTTTTATCATCTTTACTGTCTCCAAGGTTCTTATTTTAGTCTAAATTCTTCCATTATGGCATCATTTAATATCCTCCATGTCCTCACCTTGATACATTTGAATCCGCTTCTTCAAGGCTTTCTTTTTCCCCTTAGATATTTCTTTCAAACTCTCCTTTTCTTTGGCCTTCTTTCTTTCAGAACAAGAATAATGTGATATTGAATCTTCTCTCACTTAGTCACAGTCACAGTTCTTCTTTATCTTGCCCACTAACCTACGTTGATTATTAAATTAATCGTTATCCTTCTGACCTCCTTCAGTCAGGTATTGGCAGCTTATATTGCACTTAAATCAGATCAAAGAATTCTGAAGGTGTTGGATTTTAGGTGATTGCATCATCCTTTATACCGATAAAGCCTTAGCTCATATTTTACATACTTAAAGTTTGACAATAAGAGTGGAAATACTTTTAAAACCTGCATTTTACTATTCATCAGTCTCACCTTTATGAACTAGAAGATGAACTAACTGTGTTTGTGTGCGTGCCTCTATTCAACTGTCATTAATGTAGCAGTACATGAGAGAACCTTTTTCAAATAATTGTTTTATTACAGGGCTTGATATAAAACAACCACGACTATACTTACTATAAATACACTGATAAATAACAACGAATGGCAGAGTGACAACATTGTGAACAATCGGCCTGAGTGGAATCACACCGCTTAAATTACCATTCACAAATTAAACCAAATATATTTACATACCATAGCCAGCTCAGCCATATGTACATTGGAAAAGCATTTTCTGGGGGGTTTTATAGAAACCCCAGAAGTCCAAAAGAAAACCCCAGAAACGAGTAGCCCGAAGGTCGAGCAAGTCCTGTTCCCTAACCGTTTGATCCACAGGGAGTCTAACTGGCGACACAACTTTACATTTGAGCGTTTTTACATACATTTGTTAAACATCCCATTAAATCCAATCCCCTCTTGTATGGGCGACACTACTTTTCATTAAGTCATCATTAGCTGCTCAGAAGAAATCTCATCTCTCTAGTAAATTACCATTTCCCTTTTTTATAAGATGCTGATTATCATCAAGATTGAGTAAAATAGGACATTTGAGAATAATACTTGATGGTCCTAGAAAGCTTGATGGACTATAACTTTCCAGACTGAAAGATGGAAGATGGAGCAGTGACTTAGGAAAGGCACTGGCATCAGTTTTCATTTCAAAGTCAACTTTGGAGCTAGTCATAGCAACACTTTTAGAGTCTTAATTCCCCGGCGTCTCTTCCTCCTTCGTATTTTACAAGGAGGGACACTGAGTCGCATTCAAAGGGAACTGAAGTGCTGTGTTTCAGTCAATCGGTCGGATCATAAGTCGGACTGACTTAAGGGAGTAGAACCCTCCTCCATAGTCTGCCCAGAAGATCCCATCCTGAAATTTGCTTCGGTAAACTCCCCCGCTGTACCACACGCCGTTCAGGTTAGTCTGGCCACATGAATTGTACCACCAGCCACCCTTATGGAAATGGGCGCAATTACCTAATAGAGAGAGACACAACATGGAAAAAAAAATGAGCATAAAACCCTTTGATGTGTCACTTTACTACCAGTTATTTAAAAAAAAACATTTAGAATTCAGCTTACTACTCCCCCTTACCTGAAAATGCATCCTTGTCGCGATCCAGCGTGGTGAACTGTTTGCCGTTGTGGCTGCTGAAGGAGTCCCCGGCGTTGCCCTGGTAGGTGCCGAGCCTCAGCCGATAACCCCCGCTCTCTGGCTCCAGGTGGAAGCTGCTGTACTCGGCGTACACCTTCTTCCCCGTCCAATCCTCCATCTCTATCATCAGCTTATAGTCGCCCTGCTTCCCCAGGTTGTAAATATTTTCCAGCCCAAGCCAGTGTTCACCATCTATGTTTCCAAAGCCTTTCTGTAGGGGACAAGCACCACAGCATGTTGTTTCTCATTCATTGTCAGTTGTGGTTTCATGTAAAAATGGCATTGCAACGTAGCGTAAACCAATAAAGTTCTGTATTAACACGAGTAAGTCGACACTGAGTGAGTCAAGTGGTGAAAGAACAGTTTTCTCTTTATTCTGTGGTTACAGAGCGCCTACCAAGTCCAAAAAACATAAACAGTTAAGCTGTGTGAGGTTAATAAGACTTTCTAGCAGGGTGCTGAGTTTAAAAGAGTCTGCAATCAAGTAAAATGAAATCAGATCTGCTTATTGTTGAGACGATAATGTGTTAAGGTTATGAACCGTGGTTCTCACTCAAGACAATTATTGAATGGTCGGGGCAATTAAGATTTGGCCGCAGCTGAGAGTTGACTAAAGCTAAATGCAGAAACACATTTATGTTCCTGATTCAAACGACATGTTAGTATTGATTTCTTGAACCAATTTTATGGCAGGAAAGAAAACTCTTGCCATTTCCATATTTTTTTAAGAGGAACCTTGGAGACTCGTCGGGCTGTGACGTATTTGTCTGTCCCCTGCTTTGTTAGTTCCTGTATCACATCTCAATCACAACATTTGAACCATAACAAGAAGAGGTTGAAGAGATCCTCCCCAGTGATGTTGAACTGTGTTTCCTTGTCAGCCCACTGTTTCTTATATGTCTATGCAGATCCCTGGCTCTAGCTCTTGGCTGGGATTTCAGTGTTAGGGAATCCCCTGCTAAGCTGTTTACACTGATGGAGATAGTGCTTGCTTAGTGGCCCCGATTTGAACTGCTAAAAGTGGATCGCTTAGGAAATGGGAAAAGAAAAGCTGTGAAATCAGTTCTCGCTCCTGCTTAAATATATTTATTCCAGCCATTTAAACCAGGAAGAGTCAACACTTAGGCGATACAATATTATGATATCGCAAATCTCGTGGATGTCAGCCCTACCTTGTAGTTGTCCCAGTTCCGAAAGAAGTTTACAGAGCCATCTCTCCTCCTTTGCAGCACAGTCCATCCTCCATTGTCAAGGCCATGTTCACACCAGGCTTGTATTAACCGGTCACTGCCATCGGTCTTAAGCAGGTACATCCCACTGGTGGTGTGGCCTGCCTGCCGCACCTGGAAACAGTCTTTGAACGGACCTTTGGACAGAAAGAAGGTTGAATACAGACACGATTTGACAACGTTTGTATTTAAGGGAATCCCTATTGTAAAATCAATCTATTGTTATAGGGCAACTTGCATTATCATTATATTCCAATTATTCCTCTGTTTCCTAAGTATTTGGGGATTAGTAGTTCATGATTCTTTGCTCAACAAGTAAAAAGACAGTTTTGAACTAATAACTTAAAAATATTGTATAGGTTGTATATCTATATTTTTTGTAACTCTAGTTATGATTCCTTCTAAAATCCTCCATTGAAAGATTTTATTCAGTTTGAGCTCACTGAACAAATATACTGTACAGTTCCTTGAGTTGAAGAAGATGTCTGGTTTTATTGCATATGCAAAACTCATCATCATCATCAAGTCTAGCAGTTCGAGACAGCAGACAAAAGGAAAAGGGAGCGAAAGTAAGGTTTGACTGGATGTATTGTGGCCACATTCTTTTCAAAATACCTTTTCTATTACAAAGTTATACAAATAAATGTTAGTTACAAATGCACACAAACATACATGTGTACATTTTCCTTATTGAATGAATATTCACTTAGGTTTAGCCCTCAAATTAAGCAATATGGTAGCACTGCACCCAGAGCTGAAGCAGCTGAACCCCAACCCACCATATTTCCTCTGTTTTCCCCTGTGTGAATGTGTATTAAACCAGCATGAACACCGGCATTGTGTGGGGGCCTCCGGGGCCTAAGGGTCCATGGAAGATGATTTTCTCAGCTGAGTGTAGGAGCACATAGGGACCCAGTGTATTGCCCTAGCACAGATACCTAAAACTCCCCAGCACAAGCTTGTATTTTTCTTGTAATGATATGTCTTCATCAGACGTGTCAGTGAGGGGGTTCTCTGATGTATTCCCACTTTCTCTTTCTCTTTCTCTTTTCCTTTCACTTTCTTGTTAGGTTCTCCAAACAGAGCTATTACGGCTTGGGGTTAAAAATAAATCTGGTAAACAAACCATAATTGTTGAGAAAGGGCTTGCCTGGACCAAACTGTGGTCAGGTACTGTGTATTTTATAGTTAAAGTAAAACTCTATGGTCGAAAGCCTAATAGTGGTATTTGGGGGGGATGAACATTTCCCTTTTTTAATTTATGATTTAGATCCCTTGATTCCATTCACTCTCAGTCTTAAACATAAACACAACAGAAAGGACAAGTATACATCCGTATCAGAAGGAATTGGATAAATATGTTGTATGGAAACAAGATGTAGAATTTTTCTTTTTTTTCCTAAAACGTTACACATGATGGATGATGTGTCAGCAAACAAATCCGATATGATCCTTCTCTGGCTTTCCGTTGCTTCTTTTGGTTGTAAATACATTAACGGGATCCAGATTGAAAGCTTTGTTTAAGTCATTGGTGCACTGATACTTCAGCTTCTCTGGAGACCTCCCTCTCAGTTAGAGACCATTTCAAATATTAATATCTCCCATGGGTGCTATTGCTCCATTGCTGTGGTTGTTTCCATGGTACCCAACCAACAACAAAGTACATGGACATTTATTTTTAACCTAAAATATTTTGTGAGTGAAAGTAGTGAATTTTAAATTGGAGATAATCTTGCTTCAAAGTAAGAATTTTTAAATCTCTGTGAGATCAAAGGTACAGCAGTCTCTCCTATCTGATTTGACCTTTTGCTGTCCGTCTGCAGTGTGCTCCGTTAGTCTAAACCCGGCTTCTTTTTATGTCTTGCATGGACTTACTGTAAATCTGACTAAATCCTATGAAGAAGCTTTATATTACTGTTCTCTGATGTATTTTTAATGCAGTTCAAAGAGGTCTTATCTGCATCCCACCAAGTACACATGCTCAGTACTGTACAGCCAATACAAACAGCCAAGTAGGAATCATGCCAAGGATTAGCCAATAGTGCCTCAGCGATACCAACTTATGCCAAACATTACGTTCTTAATAGCACTTAGTAATTGTCCTAGTTAATCTCACACACAACTTACAAAGAACAATTGCCTTGTGTTCAGACAATTGTTTCTTTCCGTATCCCATTCCAAGTTCAAATTGGTACTTACCATCAGAGGTAAGTGTTCCCTGTGGTGGTGGTGGGTCAATCCCAAAAGGACTTGCAGTAGGGGATTCCATGCGTGATCCTCTAGGAAAGGCCCGGTTGTTATGGTCCCTCTGTATCTCATTGGTGAAACGGCTGTTAACTGGTAGATGCTGCGGTACCACCTGTACCAGGGGGGGAACAACAGGCAGCTCACCGCGTCCCGCAGTCCTCATGCACTGCTCCTCCAGTGCAGAGATGAGAATGGACTGGTTGTTGACCACTCCTGCCATTGTTGCAAACCTGGACTCCAGCTCCTTATACCTTGAAGCCAGTCGCATCATTTCAGAGGTCACATTGAGGACGCGGTTTTCCAGCTGGGCCAGCTCCAGAGAGTTGTCTCTTTTCCTGATGATCTCATGTAGCAGCTGCATGTAGAGTTGGGTCACCCTAGAGTTCATGTTCCTGCTTTCCTTCCGCAGCAGCTTCATCTCATTTACCAAGTTACCATCCACATCCACCACCAGGTGCAGCGTCTCAATCTCAAGCCTCTGTTTATTAAGCACCTCCCGCACATCTGAAATGTCCATACGGGTCACTCGGTCCTTGTCTGGCTCTGGGCCTGTGGTACTGGCACAGATTGGACCTGTTGACAGATGTGAAATACATAGGAGATTACCAGGAATCAATTTGGAGTTTTTGAAAATCAAGGATTTGTTACATGAAATATATTGGGGAAAAACCAAAGGTATGTGACATGAAATAAGTTAAACTTTGAACCTGTGATTCTCTCCTCGGGCACAAGGAAGGTGTAAGAACACTTTTTGCCATCAGGATCGATGGGGGCTCTTTTACTCCTACGGAGAGTAGGCTCTTTGGTCCTGCGTGCATTAATGGAGCCCCTGCAGAAACCTTCCTCCCAGAGGGAGAGGCAGAGCAGGGCACACAGGCTCCAAACCAGCCCCTGCATGCTTCTGGCTGGTTAGATGGATAGATGGACAGCTACTGGTGCTTCCTCCAAGTCCCCCCAGGCCTCCCTGCAAGAAAACAAGATCTTAAGAGTCAGGACCCTGAGCAGACAATTCTTCGTTTACAACATTTTACAAAAGGAATGTTAAAAGCAGGGGTGTTGGATGTATGCTGTCCCAGAGTCGAGGAACTCGCTGTCGGATGCTTTAGGATTTTAATGAAAAGGTATCGGACACTTTTTTAAAAATATTCACAGACAATCAGTTATTCTTTGGAAAAGTGCTCACTCTGTGTTTAACCAGAGTTGTCAGCTCATTGTTTCACACATAGTTGTTTATGTTAAAGAACCAAAGAGAGAACACATTTGCCCACGGGACGAGGTCTGCTTTCTGTCTCTGGTCGTTCTCCGGCTGACAGACACCCACATTTTTTTGAGGTCCCGTTGGCTATCAAAGGCCCCGAACTTTAAGCTTCTGATTCATGTCCTCAAGTTCCAAGCATTTGGTTGAAAAGGCCTCTAAAAGGGATCAAGCCCTCCTTCCTGCATAGATATCTGACACAAATTGACCCCTTCTTCTGATTTGCAGTTTCCTGTGAGAGCAGTTAAATGTTCTAACTACTGAGCACCCACTGCTCCATACATTAACCCATCCTTTATGGTAGGAGTTATTATTTGTGTTTCACAAAACACATAATTTGGCGTCGCTACAAGGGCAAGAGTCAATGCAAGGAAAACCGTTTGTGTAGAATTGTTTTCTAATCTGAAGGGTGACTGCCGGCACTCCCTCGCCTCCTATCCTTGCTGATGTTAGCTCTGTTTCTCCTCAGTGCACAGTGCTCCATTTAACACCCTGTCTTGGGCATGCAAAACACTCTTTAGTCCTCCTTATCCACTCTGTCACTCTTCACCCAATCTTTACTTGGTGCCACATCATTAAGTCCTACCTCCACCCTGAAACTCAGGCCCTTTGTGTCCCATATGATGCCATTGTGGTTCTTTAGGAATTCTGGCAATTCTGTCACTTGGAACAATATCGAAAAGAGACAGAATTACAGCTCGTACTGGAAATCTCGCTGGTATGCATAAGCTTGTGTGTCCATCGGTATGATTAAATACCGTGCGTGCATGACTATCCAGAGACGTTATTCTTTTTCAGGACCATGTGTTTTTCCAGCAGCCGATGTGTCTGACAGCGTAACCAGGTACTGTATCCTTGCTGACCTCGGCGAGAGATGCTAATGACTTTAACAGCAGCGTTACCAGTACCGGTTCTCTCAACTACGTCTTCTCTTCCAGACTGGCTCTTTCTACTGTCGCTTGGAGCTCCATAAGTGTTTATATCCAGCATCATCCACATCGAGTATGAACTGGACAGGCAACATTACAGCTCATCCATCAGCTATCACCTCCTTCATCTATTTCTTGTTATACTTTTATTTTCCGTCTCCTCCACTCTGTTCTCTCTTTCCTGTCTTCTGGAGTCTGTTTTCGTCTTGGTAGGTGGTTCTGAGTACGAAGGGGCCTAGTCCCTTTCATGGAACCACAACATTTCAAAGACATTCCAGGGAACATGGAGAGGTCACCAGTGTGTCTTTAAGTTTACGGCGTTTTCTAAGAACAAGCATGCTTCTTTTTTCCACCCCATCAAACCAAAACTGAACCCTGTTGAAGTGCTTGGGGACTGGGAAAGCTTTTGAGTGGAAAATGTAAAGTGGTCACCTATGGGAATAAAGATTCATTCAAATGAATTGGCCTTCGCATACCTTGTTTGCAGTCAGTACGTTGTTTTTGCTGAGATTGGAAATGTTGATTTCCCTCTGCATCTCATAGCTTAAGGGTGATACTTGCACAGATCTGTGCAGCTGCCCTACTTCACCAACTATATTGGGTTGTCAGAGTTGGAATGGGCCATTATTCTGGTCAGATGCCTAAAGTTACATTTCGTCACTAGTACATGTACTACGTAATGACAATAAAGTTGAATCTGAATCTGATTATTCTATGAATAGCATCAGCAACTTTTCAGATTCAGCACAAATACTAAAAGTCCACGCATGGCTGACGAGAAACCACTTAGATGTTTCTCAGCAGGCTGCACTTACATTTGAAGGACCTGTCTGTTACTGAATCTCATTTAGGTTACAATATAAGTACTTTTCAATTCCTGTATTTCTGTTTGTGTTAATCCAAGTAGAGAGGATTTACTATATGCTTTGAATTATTTCCATGTTCTCTTTAAGCTATCATTTACTAACACTACATGTCTGTGGTGTGTGCCTTGGCATGAATAAGCAATCTTCCCTAACATTTTGTGACCTGCATGTTTATTTCGCTTGAAATGAATTGTAAGGTACTCGAGAAACGTAACTCTTAAACAGAATCAAGAGGATCTATGAGCGTATATACTACAGAGACAGAACAAGGGAAGGGGATGAGAAACGACAGTATTTAAGGCTGACACAAAGCACTCTGATTTAAAAAGAAAGCCCAGACGACACTGGATTGAAAATGGAAGATATTTATAGTGATAGACAGTGTCATTTTCCACTTCCTGGCCAGGTATGAACTTAAGGCAGCTTCTATCATAGATTGAAATACTCTTATCCCTCCTAAGCCTTGAAGGATTTGCACTCTTTCCTAAAATATTTTCCTCTTTCATATTTTTGTCCTCTTTGTTTACTTTCCCTTCGCTTTCGAATACTTTCCTTTTTCTTTGCTTTTTCTGTTTTGTGTCCTCTATTCTCTCTCCAGGTCTTTTTGTTACAGCCAAATCACTTGAGCAGCAGGCTGAACATACATTTGAAAGTCACAGGCTGTAAAAAGTAGAGCAAGTAATGGATATTTAAACGGATTATCTCTTCAATTTGAGTAGGATTTATTACATTTCTTGTTTTCTCAGCCCTACTGACAAACAGCTGTTAAATTCTGTAACATCCATGTGAAACGTGGAATAAAAGACTTGCACTGGGCCCTTTACTTTGCCTATATTCTGTCATCAGTATGAGCTTCCCAAGTGCACTGCTGGGTCCTCACCACACTAATAGTTCTAAATAGCCTGCAGACATATAACAGTGTCTTTTTAATTGTTCTAATTTCCCTCTGTCTCTCTCTCTGTCTGTCTTGGCTGTGGTTTAAATCATCGTCATGGCTGTGGCACAGTTTAAGAAAAGGCTGTGTTTATTTGTGGCATACTTTTGCCCTTTTTTTTTTACACTCGATAAAGCCCACAACTATTTCTTAATGGGTTTGTCTTGCTTAAACTATGTTCACCCCAATCTCACACTGGAATTGTGCATATTGTGAGGACACTATATTTTGTGTGTGGATGTTTTCACTTTAATGATCATTAGTCTGCCGCCCCAAGTTATTTTCTTCTGCATTTCGTCAGAGAGGAAATGAGCAGAGAAGTCATTAAGCTGGACGTCTGCTTACATTACTGCTGGATGGAAGAAATGTGTTTTGCCACATTGGTTAAGACAGCCATATGTCTCACTGGTGGCTTCAGGTTACTCAGTATGAAGTGCACATAGTGTGAGCCAGAGCAAACTGCCTCATTAACTAATTGATGAACAACCTTTATAAACTGCTTCTATGGGAAATTGGCTCAATGCAGGTTTGTGCTGTATGTCACTGTTTTTACTATACTTATACATACAGTACTTATAACATGACCATACAGGCACATTTAGATCTCTCTTAAGCAGTTTAAGCAAAACAAATATCAATATAACATTGAAGAAGGTAGGACTGCTGCCGAAACTGTTGTGTGAATTCGTATGAGCTAGGTATACCTAATACACTGGCACAGTTTATATATGTACAATATAATTACAGTCGTATGAAAAGAAAAGTCAGAAAATCCAATGCCATATTTTGTCTTTCTTGATGTTTTGAACTGGCATAAAATGAACACAATCGGGTAGGATATGTTGTGATGATGTCCCATTTATATATTGTTGCACTGGAGCGTTCATGCATGTTCCAGCTGAGAAGCATGAACCAAAGCCCAAAAGAGTGTCACATTTATATTCAGGCTGTCCATCATACCAGAAGTTCTGTTTGAGTGTTGCGTGGTTTCAAAGCTCCCGGTCTCCTGCAGTTTTCACCAGTCTCTTGCTGGAGACAAATCTTTTATATTTTTATAGCCGACGTATTTTCCAGCCTCAAAATCCCTAGCTTCCACTCCTACATCTGGCCCTCAGACTTTCCCACAACATGTCCAAAATGCCCTAAAACACACAAAACATCACTGGTCAGAAGAAAGAGAGAAAAGTAAAAACAATCCCGGGGGGGGGGAGTGAAAGAAAAGAATTAAATAAACTGCAGCACAGCTTTACATGACAACATGGAGTGCAGCCAGAGCCTTTTATCCACACATGATGTCACCGACGGCCACTGTTTAAGAGTTTCATGAACCATTCATATTATTTCTCCCTCAGAAGCACAAAGTGACTGCTTGTTTTGTGCTTGCTAAAACAATTGGTTACAGAGCCACGGCTGGGAAAAAGAAGAAAATCTGACAGCTGACAAACCATCTGACTAATTTGTAATAAAGGACAGATTAAAATGAGAGCAAAGAAATAGCTACGTGAGGTTATTGAGGACAGAGGCTGTGAGCACAGCATGAGTGTGGAAGTAGTTGAAGTACTGACATTATGAAACAATTAAAGAGAACAACACTACACTCTTAAAAGCAGCTCTAACAAAAGCAAGGAAAAGTCATAAAATCCTCATCAGCAAAATGAGCTAAGTGTGATTCAATCCTGCTACTACGGTGGAATAGGAAATATATATGAACATTGCATGTTGGAAATATTAATGGGGAAAGGTGGATACAAAGATATAATGGGATTTTCTCTGTGTTTGATAACTTGAACTAGTATTTGAGACTGGAGCTCTTGGGTAGATTTAAACAATGAAAAATGAGGTGGAAAAACAAAGACGTTTTGTAAGACTAATTGTTTTGACTTAAAAAGACATTAGCCTGTGGTTGGAGCCAACCAACCCAATCAAATAAAGAAGTAGTTTCTGCCTCCTGCTTTCTAGCTGTGGAGTTGTCTTTCTTCATGATGCTGTATTATAGTGGGGAGACCCCTGAGGCCCCACGGCCCCCATCTGTTTTCTTTCCTCTGTAGTGAAACTCTAAACATGTGGGCTGATATTGAGGGTCAGAGGTCTATATGCAGGATTAGGGTGCAGCTCCACCCTTCCTCTGCCTCAACCCCCCCACCCGTCCGCTCCACAACCCCCTGCAATCAATCGCTCTTTGTGAAACACGGGTTCCCCCTCTTCCTCAGCACAAACATAAATGCACAAACACACACCTCTTATGTTCGCGCTATCCAGAGTTCATATAAGGCCGCCTTTCTCTGTCATACTTTGTCAAGATAAGGGCTCTCCGACACCCTCCTCCATCCCTCCGTGACATCCTCTCACCTCACCCCATCGCGGAACAAACACACAGCCTGTCCATCAACACAAACACAACTCTCATTGTGCACAAACTCACAATAATATGTGCAGGCGAAATCTTAATTTGTGCCTAAAATCTGCCACAGTTTACCGCAGTAATGTATTGCACAGGCTAATAGATTAGCTCTGGTGGCTTTTCTCTGATAGAATTGTACTCGTGAAGGGACACTTGGCTTCAAACAAACACGCTGCGGCTAATGTTTCACGCATTGGGAAAGAGCTGGAGGGTCAGGGCAGAGAGGAGAGCCGGGAGGAGGGACTATTAACATTTTACAGCATTTATACAGATGTTTGTTTGCCTGGATGATGAATATTTTCAGATTTAGGAGATCACTCATAACCATTCAGACTCTTTCTTTATTTTTTTTCTGCCCTAAGTGGCACCTCACCTTAAGCTCATACCTCTGACTGCACATGCTTTGTATTAGTTGAATTGGCAAAGAAGAACACATCAATTCAAACAAATACACGCTCATTGCCCACTGGCTCTACTTAGTTACATACCTCCACTTCTCTTGAGTGTTTGTCCTGACGTCCAGCCTGACCTCTTCCTCCCTACGGTGACCTGTCTGTTCAACTGTGTCCAAGCTCTCATTAGGGAGATCCCAATTAAGCTTCACAGTGCAGCTACAGACTTGTCTTTCTTTGAATGTTTGCTACAGCCTTGGCTCATTTTTCTTTACCAAATCCACCAGCGCTACGGGCAGCACTGCGGTGTATGATGTAGGTTTGAGTTTTAAGAGGTCGACTGTGTCTGGCTTGTTTTGCTGTGGTTGGTTTAACCGCATGTGGTCAGCAGTGTTTTCAGACAAGCCCATGTCTGTATCCAGAGACTGTGTTATCTGTGTCTGCTTCTATATGTGTTCTACTGATAAGATCGTCTGAGGCTGCCTCAGGTCACATAGTGAGATACGATTGGCCCATCACCTAAAAAAACCAAAATGACTGTTGCTGGCTGATTGAGCTATCAATCTCCTGCTGCGTGTGTGACGGGACAGCCGGGGGAGGGCAGCGGTTAGTGGGCTCCGACAGCTGACCCACACACTACCTGACCGCTATTTATTGCCATGTCCTGGGAGTTTTAAAACGTAAAATAGGAAGGACATCAAACAGAAAGTCTGATGTGATTTATAACCACGGTTGAGGGTTAAGAGAATGGTTAGTTTATGTTTGAGTTGGTTGTAATGGCCCATTTAAAGCTTTCTCCCAGACTCTGTCCCCCACGCAGGTGAACCAGAGGGCCAAGCTTTGACCCTCCAGCACAGAATGTTCTGGATATTTCTCAAACAGCTGCTCCCTCTTTTCTTTATCATTTCAGTTTTTTTTTTCCAGGCTGAGTTATTATAGGTATTGCTATTCTGATTTATTACTGTAAGGGAAAAGCCAGCAAGCTCATGAAATGTTTTCTTAGCCTTTTGCCATCTCTCATTTAATACCGTGTGTGTGTGTGTGTGTGTGTGTGTGTGTGTGTGTGTGTGTGTGTGTGTGTGTGTGTGTGTGTGTGTGTGTGTGTGTGTGTGTGTGTGTGTGTGTGTGTGTGTGTGTGTGTGTGTGTGTGTGTGTGTGTGTGTGTGTGTGTGTGTGTGTGTGTGTGTGTGTGTGTGTGTGTGTGTGTGTGTGTGTGTGTGTGTGTGTGTGTGTGTGTGTGTGTGTGTGTGTGTGTGTGTGTGTGTGTGTGTGTGTGTGTGTGTGTGTTCATGGTCGTTTACAGCATTCACAGATGTGGTTTTGTAGCGAACAGAATATTTTCCACGGATCCCACCAACAGGCCGTGAATGTAAGTGAAAACATTTGAAGATAATTGTGAGTTGCTGATATGGAAGTGCTCCAGATTGATGCTATTAAGGTTCAAAGCTTTTGAGATCATGGCATTTCAATGGCTGTCTCTTATGTCCATGGGGTGTATGAGATAGAGGATGTGGTCAGGGTTGGATTACATTGTATCATCACTTGCACCCCCCCACCCCTTCAACAGACTTCTCAAAGAAACATCTTGATAACTTTTAAAGAAACAGTAATTAGTTTTCTGTGCATCTCAGTGATCTCCCGACCCCCAGGCGAGGGGAAGCATGTGCTGAGAGATATGTCATCACCTCATTAGGCGTAACATTATTGATCTAACCCTGATTCCACCAGGCTGACTCGCCTCCATCCCTGCACCCCACCAGTAGACCGGCTCAGATGGTGCTGTATTAGGAAACCAAAAGCCGAGAAAAAATAAACAAGCCTGGCTCCAGAGCTCAAATCTCACCATCAGATCGGTCGCACTCGTGTGTTTTGCTGGAATGCCCTACTTTCATTTCTCTGTACTTTGTTCCCCTTTAGCTTTCTGATATTGGTCAGATCCGGCATTTTGTAAATTTGAGTTGCATTATAACACCTCTACTTGTTCCAAAGGAAAGCAGTGACAATGACAACATCATTTTCAATATTGAAGGCTTTTTGTTTACATTACTATTTTCTACACAATGGGAACTCTAAAAGCACCGTACTTAACAAATCGGTTCCTGTATTTTGCCTCCACAAATAACATTCTCGTGCCTTTTTAACATCCGATACTTCTCATAAGCTACAGGTCAGATGTGTTGAATTGATTAAAAATGATGATGATTTCAGCATGCTGTACACACAGTATATTGCAGGCCTCAGAGTCTAGAGAAAAGCCAAAGAAGCGTTGCTAAATGTTTTTGTCTGCAGCCGGAGCCTCCAGTCACGAAACGTCCTAACCTCTCCAACCTCTCAGCCAGAGCTCTCGCAGCTGCCCAGTCACACACACATACTGTCATGCTGACACACACACACACACACGCACATACTCCAAAACAAACTTGAAACAGAATTAACAGAGGCAACATTTACCTTGTTTTGTTACCAGCAGTGGGGGTGTGTTTCCTTCAGTTATAGTTTCACGTGTGTATTGTTTTGTGTCTTCACCGAGCTGCAGTGTTTAGGACTCATCTCTCTGTCTCTTTATCCCAGTCTTCTGAGTCGCTCCTCCTGTCCTTCAGCATGAAATCACAATATGAAAGCTTTTTTTCTTTTAGCTAAGGCCCTACTTCCGAAAGATGCGCTCCTCTCTGTGGACTCAGCTGTCCTGGGGCCCGGGCTGGGGCATGGTTCAATAGCCGGCCACTTCCACAGACTGAGCCTTGACGACTGATGCCTTGAGTTTTTCACAAAGGATGGGGGAGACCAGTAGAGGGAGGGGAAGAAGGGAGAGAGGGGAGGAGAAGGGGGATGTGGGAGTTTGAGATTGCCTTTTTTCTTCCCCTCTCAATTTTTTTTGTGGCCAAGCCCACCTCTGATGTCACTCTGATGGAAAAAAGAGAATAACAGAGCTGCCTCATTAAGTTGCCATCCTTAACAATAACCGTCTTGGTTCTAATATAGAAAAAAAAAGTGTGAGTGAAAGGAAATGAGACCAGCTTGAAGTGTTTGTGCCGAGTGTGGGGCACAGGTAAACTGCTTTGACCGTTTTTCTTTAATGACAACCCACATTCCCCTCTTTCTCCTTGCTTTTCCCTTTCCGAGTGGGAAGAGCGGATCGTAATGCTGCCGAGGTTTTTGAGCCACTTCCTGTATGGCTCTTATGAGAGCAGGAGAAAAAGGAAGGCAGATAAAGACAACTTGTTATTGGAGCAAAATCCTTGCTCCGGGTGCAGTTAAGTGTGTCTGGTCCTTATCAGTGCTGCCATTTACTTTAATGTGTTCAGCTTAGTGAGACATGGACACACATTTGAAAGATCTTGTAGGTTACTAGCTTAAAAAAGCAGATAGAGGAGGATGTTTTCTTTCACATTGTGATCACATTTAGCACATCTTCCCTTTTTTAGGTTTCTAATTCCATTTTTGTACACGATTTACCACATGTGAACACACCTTAACAACTGCTCCTCTGAGCACGCAGCTGTGTGTGTGTTCCAGTCAGTATGGATTTGTGCATGACTAACTGCTGTTACCCTTGACATGCTCTCAAAAGTGCAGCTCCAGTGGCTAAGCCTTCAGGATTCCTCTTCTTCTCCACATCTCTCACTTCCCCCTTTACAGCTGTGTCTCTGAAACTCTTGTAAACGGCTTCTTCTGCTCTCAAATTCTCATTCTCTCTTTGATTCTAATCAGGTGGTGTTGTGTTTGTGTTTGAGTGTGCGTGTGCGTGGTATCCTGAAGACAAGCGTTGGCCCTTTATATACTGCGTCTGCAGTTCTGTTGTTGATTATTTGTACATCTGTGTTTAGGCTCTGCGTTTACAATCTTGTAAATGCCTGTGTATGTGCGCACATCTGTGAGTTTAACACCACTTTCCAAGGGAGAGGGAGTGTTGGTGTTGTGTAGTCTACTGCGAGATAACTCTTCTTACATCTGCAGTCAATCTCAATGGTGGTGTGTGAAAGAAACATTTAGCATGAGAGAGAGAGGAGGAAAATAGCACCATCAGTTCACTTCTGAAGCTTGTTCATCTCTGCTTTCACAGAGCATTTGGAAGGCGCTCCTGGGTTTGTCTCTCAATGTTAATATTTATGTAATGAGAGGCTAAGAATCTAAGCTCTGCTACAAGTCTGCCAAAAAGAGGCAAGAAGAAAGGGAAGAGGGGAAAGAGAGTTGGTCATGAGTTGGAAAGGCTGAAGAGAAGATCAATCATCCACTCAAGGTAATACTTTAGATCCATGGAGAACAAAAACATCCATGCAAAAAGAAAAGCTGTGAAGAGTTCTTGTGAGTTTTCAAACAAGCAATCGGTGCTTACCAGCTGGTGTTCATTCCTAGAAATCCACAGCTGCAAGGCATCATGACTCCAGGAAAATGTGTCCCCGGTGTCCATCCTTGTTTGTGTTTGTGTTTACTTTGTAATGAGCCAGGGTTTCTGTGTTCAGGGAGGAAAATCCTTGTGTCTCCCAATGGTGTTTCAAATAACACCCTTAACAGATGGACGCTGTCCTCATTTGGCTTGCACAGGGGCACTTGACTCTCCGAAATGTGAGGAAAGCTGTGTGTTTCTCCTGGTTTGATTTAACATCTAGCATCTTTTTCTGCTGCTTCATTTCAGGGATGTACCTGTCCGATCTGACATATGTAGACTCAGCCTATCCCTCCACGGGAAGCATACTGGAGAACGAACAGAGATCAAACCTGATGAACAACATCCTCAGAATCCTATCGGACCTGCAGAGATCCGTTACCTACGGTAGGTTTTACACCGCCACGATCACTGGATGGTAATGTGCAAAAACTAGAGAGCCCAGGTTTAGTGTGACAGTTCAACTCAGAATCAAATAATTTTTTCTCTGATCCAAAGTAATATTTATAAATCTTGATTGTTTAGTCCGAGTTGCTGAGTGTTTGGTATATCCAGTGTAGAGGTTTGGCCTTTTCTTGATTATAATTGAACTTGATTGCGCTCAGCTTGAGGTTCTCAAAGGGCTAAAATAACAGCAATGTGTCTTTCTATAAATCATGACCCTGTTAGTTGTGAACAATCCACTGACTTTTTGTAAACATTTTCATGTAGGAAGTATTTTCTTTCTACAGGACTATACACCCTGACCAATTGTACCCCTCAAGCTTTTGTTTTTTGTGTTAGTAGAATAGTAAACATTCAAGTGTTATTACATGGCGAAGGTCAAAAAGAGATTATAAAGGGAAAATAAATACTGTTGGTAAAAGTTAGTTTGAAGTAAAACTCTGTAATTATTTATACACTTTTACATCATTAATACATCATGAAAACATTCTGTATATGTATTATAATGTGTTTCCATTTCCTCTCCTCTTCCAGATGTACAACTGTTGACTCATGTACAGAAGTATCTGAACTCAGTCAGGTACATCGAAGAGCTGCAGAAGTTTGTAGAAGACGACAATTACAAGTAAGATCTCAGATGGACCACGCTGCTGCCCATGAATCTCTAATTTGCCGTTTGCTGTCTTTCCCTCTTATCTCCATAATCAATGAGGATGAATTCACTTTAATGGTTTTATCAATGTTTCTTGTCTAGGTTGTCACAAAAGATTGAGCCTGGCACCAGCACACCACGAGCAAATTCCACCAAAGAGGATATTGTCGGTAAGTTTCTCGTAAATAAAGAATCAAACCAGTTTATCATCTCTTTTCTCTCTTTTCGTCACGGTAAATAAACTTGTCCTTCCCTCCCTCTTCTAGCTACAGGTCATGAAGCGTCAGCATCTCCTCTCTGCGGCCGTAAATGTACGATAGCAGCTGAAGGAACCAAAGTTCCAGCCACGCCGCCCTCCCCCAGGAACCTCCTGCCCTACGGACACAGGAAGTGCCACAGCCTGGGCTACAAGTCAGTTTTTATTTGAAGTCATAATGCATGAATCCTATAGTAGATCATAACAAAAGATGATGCCCTGTAAAATTACACAGATCCTACAAAAACAAGTTGTAAAGCATTAATATTTACTTCTTCCTATTTTCTTCCGTGTTCTCTACCCACATAGTTTTATCCATAAGATGAATACAGTAGAGTTCAAAAGTGCTACGTTCCCCAACGCTGGGTCTCGCCACCTGTTGGACGATAGTGTGATGGAGAGCCACAGTCCCACCAGAGTACATGCAGAGAGCTCAACTCTCTCCAGTGGTATTTCACTTGGTAAGACAAACACGTATGAACCTTTTACCATGTTGCACAGTTTATATGTTCTGTGACATGTTGCATCATTTTTGTGAATGATTTGTATCTGCACACAGGGAGCAGTGAGGGCTCTGAGCTCAGTGAAGAGGTTTCTTGGCCGGCTTTTGAGAGGTAAGGTTACAACGTCTGTGTGTGCAGTGTTTTTTCATCACATCCACATGTTGGTCATAAACTATGCCCATCCCTGATGTGATTGTACAATTTTCCTTGCTCTGCCCTCAAGACACAGCTATGCAAAACGATCGTCAATAAAAACTTGCCGCGTGCTGCCTCGCTTTCAGCCTTGCAGCCAGGGCTTTCATGCCTCATCCCTCCACCGCTGCTCTCAGATGCTTCTGCAGCAGCCTGAAAGTTTTAAAAACTAAACGATTCAATCCTCTAAACAATAACTCTGTGCCAAATGTCTGGAGCCACACTCGCTATTTGAAGAATGATCTGGCTCTGAAAATCATCTGAACCGTTTTTCCAAATAAACATTTCTGAAAACTGTTGAATAAGCCTGTAAACACATATTCATCAATATCTCCTCTAACCAAATGACCGCCCCTCCATCCAGCCCTAACCCATCCAATCAAGGCAAAAAACAACAAAAGACCATCATAGCCCTAACAGTGTCCCGTGCCCCCTATTCTATCCTGTCTTATCCTATTCTGAACAGGACTCGGTTCTATCACTCTCTGGGCCCAGTGACCCGTGTGGCCCGCATCACCTACAGAGGAGTCCTGAGGCCCAGCAGGTACACACATCCCGACCTGAACCAACCTGAGCTCAACCAAAGCCTCTCTTATCTTCACTTCCCGGCCCTCAGCCCCTGCTAGGGGCCGCTGTGTGCTGGTGCTTAGAGTGTGTGTAGTGCTGGGAGAATCTGGTGGCGGGACACGTGTGAGTGAGTTGGTGAAATCATGAATCAGGTGGAGGGCCAAGGATCTGTGCGGGTCATGATTTTACATCTTCTTGCTGCTTACCATCAATCTATAATCCATCTTTTGATTTCTTACATTTCTTGCACGTCTGCCACACACACACACACACACACACACACACACACACACACACACACACACAGCTTATGGTCAACCTGGACTTCTTCTTGTGATAAGTTTACAAGATATTTCACAGCCTGGAGCTCAAAATGAGTTTCCACACGGAGCTCCATGTGTTACCGGACACAAACCATGACATCCTCATTCACCAGAGAGACAGGAACAGACTCTTCAGGATTATTAAAGTCAATTCTCATGGACGTCGCATATAAAAGTGTCCCATGTGGTTAAAGATGGGTCTCCCTCTGCCTCTGTTTCTATTTCCACCAGGCTTCACTGGGCTTCCTGCTCTGATCCTCCAGACGGACACAATCTGCACACCACCTTGCCTTCCTCTGCTCCTCTCTCTGCTCATAGCGTTAAGATTTATAGCTGTGAAATTCAGTTTTATGGAAACAACACAAAACAGTTGATGTAGGTTTAAAAATGTACTTTCATGAAGCAGAGTTTAAGGTGGCTTTGCAGATTGTGTCTGCCTTTACTAGTAATTCATCTCTGATTTTGATTCAGTGTGAGTGCGTGCATGAAAACATGCATGTAGTATTTTGTGTGCCTGTGTGTGTAGCTTGTAACGTGTCTTTGTTCTGTTGTAGCTCAGCGGAGTCAGAGGAGCTTGCTGTTCACCTTTACCCCGGAGCAGTCACAGTGCAGGGGGTGTTGAGACGGAAGACTGTGCTCAAGGAGGGCAAGAAACCAACAGTGAGATGCCACACACACACGTTCATACATGCATGTAGTGGCCAAAATCCCCAAAAGTTTGTCTTGTAACCTTCACCTCAAAAGTTATTGTTCTTGGCCACATATAGTGCTTGGGCCTCGTAAGCAGTGTCAGACTCGCAGTACACAATCCACTGGACGTTTCGGTTGCTTTTCAAGGTTTATTTCCAGCAAAACATAAACAAAATACGAAAACAATATTTAACATAAACTTAAACAGCAGATCCTAATAATCTGTATTTGACTAAGCATAAGGTTGCGTCTGCGTGTCAATGACGGTATTGCTGCTGCTCTCCCGTCACACACCGCTCCTCCAACTTAAAGAGTAACTTCCAGGTTAAAGACACCTGTGAATAAATGTGTAGGAAAATGATGAATACACTAGATTTTCAAAAAAATATACAGAAATATACACGACAGTGACATCTGGCGTCGTTTTTGTAAGAAATGTTCACTTCCGCATAAAAAAGCCTCGGCACGTGACCTTCCGCGTGTGACGTAACACGGGGGACACAAGCCGGTGTAACGTATTAATAAACATGGATCCCAATGCTAGTTTTGACACAGAAGACACAGAAGAAGTTGAGCAGGAATATTCGAATGCATATGACGGATCACAACCTTATAATGATGAGCCTGCTAGGCGTCCAAGAGACCAGGAGCAGCCAAGGATTAGAAGAAATAACGGCCATCGGAGAGAAATTGAGCTGTGGTGTGAGGAGAACCAGTGGAGAACTGGGCAGCTATCTTGGTGAGTGACCGGCGTTAGCTACAGAATGTTAGCTAACGCCACATCACAACATTGTATAGTTAGCTATCATATATCAGGCTATAACTAAAGTAGCATTGATAATATCGTAACGTTACTGGCAGGACTGTTGATACTGATCCATAACAGAAACTAATGCGCAAGTACAGTATCAGCCGTATCTCGCGTTACCTAATGCAACTCCACACTATGGTGCTGTGTACCGGAGGGGAGACGCGAGATACGGCTGATACTTGACGATCTGGCGGAGAAAGGTTGTGGAGCCTCCGTTGATATGTCGTTGTAAATGGCTTGATGGAAAGCAGGTGTGTAGTCGGGGAGGGTGGACAGCTGATTGCAGCAGGTGAGTGGAGGTTGAGCCGGGAGCCAGGAGTGACAGCCACCACGCACACACAAACAACACAGTACCGGAGGGGAGAGAGAGAGAGAGCAGCGAAGGGGGGAGATAGAAGTAATACGGTTTCCTGATAAAGCTGTGGAGAGTATGTGCTGCAGGGAGGTGGATGCACAACGCACCCAGGAACGAACTCTAGCTCCGGTCCTTTTTACTGTGGACTCGATGTCCTGACAGGCTGGTATTTGTGCAACCTGCACAAATACAATACTGCACCGTGATTACAAATGGTGAAATGCAATGTAAAACTACCGAAAAATACCAGCTCCTTAAAACACAACCGCTCTACTCAACGCAACTCCACTATACCCGAGGTCAGAGAGCGGAGATGTGTCCCCTGCGTGATGTAATATGACGCGTTTGACGTATGACCTTAAAAAAAAGAAGCCGTTTTTAAGAGCAGAGCTCAAAATTGCTCCTTTCCCTCTGAATTCCTGCCCTTATGTCTCGTAAAACATATCAAATCCTGCATTCACTTTTTTAAGTGTAATTTTCAAGCAAGTTTAAGCATAAATGTAGAAAAAAAAAAACCTGCAAGATGCTCTTTAAAGCCTTAGCCCCGCCCCCTTCACCTGAGCAAAGCACACCTCTTACTGAAACAGAAAAATGCATTAATAAAGGTTCCAAATAAATCAAAAACAAAATAAACTTAAATGTGGCTCCTACAATGCATATACACATGTGTGCTGTGAATACTATACCTACTCACCTACTACACAGGAGCAGATGGGCAGGAGTAGCTGTCTGCAGATAGGACCTCAGAGACTCTTTAACCTGCACAACATCTCTGCTTCTGCTCCTCACACACTCTGTACTGCTCCCTCTCTTTGAGCGTGCTGAATCTTACACCACTGATTCTGTTTGCTTTGTGTCTCATAAGCCATTTTTATATTTGTACTGAGATTATCCTATTCTGTTTTGACTGGAATCAAATCTGTAGCTCTTAACGCTGTTGAAACAACTTCAAACTGTCAAACGTATAGTTGATGATTTACGACTCATTTCATGATGTCTACATTTCAAATCTGGCTCTGGATTCGGGGAGTATTCCTTTGCAGGTTCAATAAGTCGCTTTTTTATTTTTCAAATGCTTTTCCCTCATATCATGACTCCCCCCTATATTATTTTTGTAATAGTTTTTAAAGCTTTCAGTGTTTATGGAACAAGGTTTACTTTTGCACACTTATTCTCCGGTCATCCAACTAAGCATAGGCAATAAATAATGCTAGTTCCCTAAACCCCAATATTCCACAGTGATAATTTACTGCCTTTTCCGATGTCATCTTTTTTTCAGTCCCGGTAAAAGTTTTGTGAGGAAGTGATTCAGCAAAGAAATATATTGAAATTCCCCAAAATAACATACAATACAGTTTAGTCTTTATAATAATCTGATAGCACATTCAGTCCATACTGTTTACATTTCATTGACTGACTTCACGTCCCTTTTGTACCTCCAGGTGGCGTCATGGACCAAATACTGGGTCGCTCTCTGTGGGACCCAGCTCTACTACTACACTGCCAAGTCCCTGAAGGCCACAGAAAGAAAACATGTAAGTGTTCACACTAGAGCTGCAACGATTAGATGAATTGCATGACAGTGTGACTTTTCCTGAAAAAAATTATAATAAGTGGTTTTCAGCCTCTCAAATATGTATATTTCTTTCTCTCTTTTGTAGCCATAAATCTGAATATTTTGGGTTTTGGACTGCTAGAACCCAACATTTTAGAGACCAAAAGATAATTATCACTTCATCTAGAAAATCATTGTGGAATTAATCAATAATGAAAACTAATTCATCAGTTGCAACCCTAATTCACACAAATGCATCCGTATGGCACATTCTTGCTATTCATTTCTGTAGGGGATAAAAAAGAAATGTATTTGTAAAGGTGAGGACAATAACTAAACACTACTGCAGTTGTTAAGTTAAGGGAGAGTCAATGTACCAAATGCCCCCAAAACACACATGATAGCCATCACTTACTCATTGTAAAAAAAGTCAGATCTGGCTGTGTGTGTTTGGACTGAATCAGTTAAGCAGTTAAACATAAAGTGAAACTGAACAGAAGCTCAGAGGAGAGCATGGATTCAGAACCGGACGATAAGACCTGGAAGAGAACCTAAATGAGTGGTCTGGGAGGGGGTCTGGCACAGCGAGGGGACAGACACATGGTAGCACTCATTGAATAATGAAACCAATGACATCACTGCGGTCCTGCGTGTCACTCACAGGCTAATGAAAACCTTGTTGAGTGCACACGCAGGCTCACAGGCGAGATCCAGACGCTTCAGTCATACCTGTGTTTTGTGTGATTTACCTAAGAACATGCTGTCTTCTTAGGTGACGTACACAGTGTTCATGAGAGAAAAACAATGAATTGTGGGGTTTTTTTCAGTTCAAGTCGACGTCCAGTAAGAGCGTGTGTATCGTGGGTCTAATGGCCATGATGGCGGACGATCCAGAGCATCCTGATGTCTTCTTGCTGACAGACTCTGAGCATGGTGAGACACACACACACACACACACACACACACACACACACACACACACACACACACACACACACACACACACACACACACACACACACACACACACACACACACACACACACACTCCAGTTGCCGCTATCCTGCACTTTTCCACTGTGTGACTTTGTTTAAACTGTACCAAGCGGGCGAGTCAAAGTGAGGCTTCAGCCATCTTTCCAGGTGGAGACGAAAGTCCTGGCATCTCACACTGTTTTTTCTCTGTTGCCTAGGTAACACCTACAAGTACCAAGCAGGGAACCGAATGAACGCTTTGCTTTGGTTCAAACATCTGAGTGCTGCCTGTCAGAGCAACAGGCAACAGGTATGGAGACGCACACACAAAGAAATACACTTAAACCACTTCCTAAAAAGTATTAAAAACGTTTAAAATCACTTGAGTTGCAAACTGAACAGTCATTAATAGCCGACAAGTGGAAACAATCATACATAGTGATTGATTGACATTTCTGTCTCCCCTCATTCATTCATTCATTCATTCATTTGTATTTATTCACACAACCAAAATGTATCCCTCCATCTCAAGATTATATATTTGTTTACCTGTGTCCACCCCCCACTTCCTATCTGTGTGTAATTCCTGTGTCTTTGTTGTTGCAAATCAAATAATAATAAAAACACGTATATTGCCTATATTTTTACCCACCTCGCCTTCTTCCCAGGTGCCAGCCAATCTGATGTCCTTCGAGTGACGGATCCTGAGGAGTGTGACTGAGCAAAGGGAGGTGGAGGAAAAGGAAGAGGAGGAGGAGGAAGAGGAGGAGGAGGAGGAAGAAGAAGAAGAGGAGGAGGAGGAGGAGGAGGAGGAGGAGGAGGAGGAGGAGGAGGAGGAGGATTGACTCAGTGGGAGCTTTCACTGCCATGAGCTCTGACCGCCGATTCTCCAATTCTAGCCCTGCCACCACTGCCTTAACCAGAGGTGTGTGTGTGTGTGTGTGTGTGTGTGTGTGTGTGTGTGTGTGTGTGTGTGTGTGTGTGTGTGTGTGTGTGTGTGTGTGTGTGTGTGTGTGTGTGTGTGTGTGTGTGTGTGTGTGTGTGTGTGTGTGTGTGTGTGTGTGTGTGTGTGTGTGTGTGTGTGTGTGTGTGTGTGTGTGTGTGTGTGTGTGTGTGTGTGTGTGTGTGTGTGTGTGTGTGTGTGTGTGTGGACCTGCACCACTGCTCGTGTCTCCCATTGCTCTCAGTGTCTTTTGTTTTTACTGTCCAGCACCTCAGTGGAGCCGCTCGACTCCTCCTCTCCTCTCCCTCGGATGGACAGAATTTTTTTTAAAAGGGGGTTTACTTTTGTTTTGTGTCCCCGCCATGCTCGAATGCAAGATTCCCACGTTTTTAATCGGCTCGACCCACAATCACAACACGCACACTCACATCGGACTAACCCGTTGGACTTTGGAGGGTTTGAGAAGGCTTTTTTACCTACTCGGTTCACACTTTAAATTGTTGTTCTCTTCATTCACTTGTGTTGGCTTGGAGTCACAGGCTTATTAACCACCTTTACTATTAGATCACGTCGAAGTAAAAACGTAAGGGCTCTGATTCGCTATCGATCCCAGCAAAAGCAGTCCCCACACTTTCTGAATGTTTCTAGGTTTTATTACATAACACTCCCCCCCCCCCCCCCCCCCCCCTTTTCTCATATACTCGTTAAGTGTTCTGTATATTCTGCAGGGTTGGGTATAAATGGGCAAATTTGCATAAGTTACAGGAATCTTGTCTATGTTCCACAAAGGTACGATGAGCCCAGAATCTAAGCTAAGACGTGTTGGAGAGTTAACCCTTTTACAAACATGTATTTCATGTTCTCCAGTGTTGTGTGCGACGCTTGGTTGACCAGACTCACACACATACTAAACACTAAAGACTTGAAACTGTGAAAGAGCCCAAGAGAGAGAGAGAGAGAGAGAGAGAGAGAGAAACTAAAGACTCATAATTTCATCCCCTCTGATCATCTTCTTGTTGCTTGGTATGGTCCGAGCCTCTGGTCTGGAGCAGACATTCAAAGCTACCTGGAGCCATACAGAGTCTACTTTAAGTCTTGTTTGTTAATATTGTTTTGTGTTGTTAGTTTGTTTTTTGGGAGGGATTGTGCAGTTCAAAGTATTACCGTGTAGTAGATGACCGCACAGCAATTTAGCTTTGTCTGTTACATTTGAATGTTACATTTTGTGTGTTTTTCTCCCCTTTTGGATCCGTCATTTTGAACATATATTTTATGTACATGTGAATTTAATTTGATGTCTTCTTTTTTTGCCCCTTATAACCAGGACCCGGCTCAATGTTATGCCCTTACTGTGTTACATCTGATTTGGAATATGCACCATGGTTATGATTAGTGCCAAGGGATGAGAAACTGTTGCCAGACATGATCGGTAGGACGGATATGACAATGATGGGAAGCTTATCACCCTCTAAAATTCATCAAATTCTAACCTTTTTCTTTTTTAAATGGCTGTTTACAATGTATGTTTACACAATCCTTTGCCCAAAATCACAATCCCTTCAATGCTCCACGTGAACTGTACAAACAGTAGTATTACAGTATGTAGAAAAAACAAATGTCCCACCTATCATGGGGTATATTTAGCTCAGTGTTTCAGGTCGTTGATAAGGAGTTACAGAATGGAGAGGGGAACATACTCGCAGCACCCTAATGAACATTAGTTAGTCTTCTTCAGTCAATAGAGACACACGGATGCATTACAACTGTCCTTAGCACCATATACAAGTCAACAATTCACGCTTTACGGGCGAACAGACAAAAACAAGCCGAATCAAAGACAGCTTAATGCCCATAAAGAGATGTTAAGTCCTTTGTAAATTAAGTAAAGAAAAGATGGCCAAGGATGAACCTGTGGATGAGTGAATGAGTAAGCCAAAGACGGGCATATTTAATATGTGTATGCATTTGTGTGCCTGTATACACTTCTCTATTTTTCTAAGACATAATTCTGTCGTTCACTGCTGGAGCGTTACAGCTACCTAATCCTCTGAGTGCCACAACTCCACGCTGGTTTGTGTTCTGAAAGAAGTGGAAAATGGTACTTATCTGTGTCCACTGTGGTCTGGGAGAGAGCTTTGAGCTGCATACGTGACAAAATCACAGAGCTGAAGCACCATGGAGGATACAAAGGGTCTGTAAATGAAATGGGTGAAGCAGAGTTTAGAAGATTTAGAGATGGTTTACCTGTGTTGGTGGAGCTTAACCTGCTGCCATTTGCGAACTATTGACAGATTAGAGCAGTTAAACACCAATTGAGGCTATAAAAAAAAAGCAGGAGGAGCTCGTTAAAACCAAACCAGATGTAGACAGTCAACATCTTATCACACTTCCCTTCATATATATTTGCTTTATCTGATGTTAATTGAGATAGTGTGAATTACATACATAACCAGGTTTTGGGGGGAGCATCTTGGAAGGCTTATTTCAATCAATTTGGGTTAAACAATCTTTCCTTCAAGAATGACCCAGATCATGTTGAGCGCTTCTGTGAGTTTTTTCCTCACTGTATCCTGAGTTTACACAGTTTTATTTTGTATTATCATTTATGTACAGTCTATGGTCAAAATAATGGAAACACATGTTTAATTTTGGGATGTTTTGCGGTTTTAGCTGACTCACTTCTTAGATTTCATGGCCAAACACTGCTAACATAATGACCCCGCGATGGTCTATCTTGGGATGCGAGTGGAAAATTCAATTTGTGGTTATTAGAGAAACTTGATGCTCGAAAAAAAAATCCACTTTCTGTGGTGAGTTTTTTGTTGTTTCCCTTAAATTGATCATACTGTCAACAAATGCACAATATTCCCTGTATTACCTGTTTTTGAGTGAGTCTGCCTTTTGAATTCATTCTTTTAATATTCACGAAAAATGTTTAACAGTTGACATGAAGATTTCCGACAGGAAGTGTGTTCAGAGTGGTTATGCTATACGTTTGTCCTCTGACTTGGTGGAGTAGTGGAGTCAATGTGAATTTGGACAGGCATCATTCACTGTTTACCAAGGACGTCATCAAAAAGGGTGATGTGTAATGACCTTTGACCTTTACCTTTGTTCTGTGTGTGTCTGTCTCTGTCTGCCCGTGTCATGACTGTGGCGGCGCTGTGACCTCCCTGCTGAGTGATGCGCTGCCTGCTGTGAAGACTGAGAACCAATAAACACTCTGCCCTTTTTTACTCCACACATCTGCTCCATGCTCATTGTTCTGTTGAAGATTGTGTGACTGTTTATCTTTGAGTGGAGTGTGGTATTGAGTGTGTATTTGATCAGAGTTGTATTACAAGGTTAAATGCTTTTTTAAATACAATCAGTTCCAGCATTTTTCCAAGCTGCTGTTTGAGTTGTTGCAGAGCAGTATGGATGACGGAACTACTGGAGCTGTGAGGGAAGTCGCCTGAAGGGATTTCTCCTGCAGAGTCGGTCTAATTTCTTTGTTAGTCTTGCTCCTTCTATAACAATTCATAACAAACTTAAGTTACTGGACTTGTGTTGGCAATTTATTCGGTCAGTATTTTTGTAATATTTTATTTATGACGCATAAGCCTGTAGTTACAATCACATAAATCAGTGTTTTCCTTTTTATTGCTAACTAACTGAGCCGCTGTGGGTTTATCAAAGGGGATGCAAGGTTTCTCTTAGTGATATTTTAAAAAGGAAAAGCACGATTTTTATTTATTTTTCTTGTAGATAACAGAAAAAAGTAAATAAATAGTAAATAATGTTTAGTCCACTGTTACAGAGTTTCTCAACACAAAGACCCAAGGAAGAGAATACCGGGACCCTGTCATGTACAATAAGTTACTTAGGGTCTTAAACGTAAAAATACAATACTGAGATGCATTACAATACAGGCATTGTATACAAATTGGCACACTTAACAAATGAGAGGCATGACATAGTGATAGACTTAGCCTTACAATTAAACACAAGCACAATTACAGAAATAAACGGATCAGATATTAAATAATACTAAAGCAAGCATGCTGAAAAGGTCACACAATTATTTTTGAGACATACAAATTGCACATCATACACATCTAAGTGTTATGTTGGGTAGCTAAGGGTATATGCTCATCCTCTAATTTGGCATAATGAATCTTGCATGTATCGCAATGCCTTCCCCCAGCAGTGGATGTAAACAGGGCAGCACTGCCAGCTGCTGGCGGCCTGCAGCTCCTGCAGCAGGAGGAAATGTTTCGGAAGTGGACAAACAGGCCGGAGAAGGAATCGATGGAAAAGGGCGGAGGAGAGGCAGCTACCGGGGCATTGAGGAAATGATCAACCACCGTGACTTTTAGCGGAAGCACCATCTAGACAAAAATAAAGTCAGTATTGCAGGCTTGACAGGCCATTTGAATCTCTCCGGTGAACGTCATATGGCCATAAGGTAAGCCCGCTTGGTCTGCAGCAGAGAAAACAACAGACGACGTACTGTAACGTTAGCTAGCTGCCAGCGTTAGCTAACCTACAGCAAGGTGTGCATAAGCTTGCTAAGCAGCTAGCATTGTCTTCATATATGTGATTGTTTATTGCAGATATGGTGACACAAAAATGTTAATGCGGAACTATCCTCGTAGAAAGCATCTCAGTGGAGCTATGTTTGAGAGGTTTTAGGTGCTTGTGTGTAGTCAGTTTGGGCAACCGTTTCCTCTCTGGTGTTAAACAGGGCAGTGCATAATGAAAGAGCGACTGTGTGAGAGGAGATTGCCTGCGTGGCCAAACCTGTTTTGGCAGAGCTGTGTCAACACGAGCGAAACTGGAATGTACTATTTAGAGTCCATTAATGGCCAGTGGTGTAAAGTGGTGTAAAGTAACTAAGTACATGTACTCCAGTACTGTACTCGAGCACAATTTTGTGGTGCTTGTACTTTACCAGAGAATTTCCATTTTGAGCTACTTTCTACTTCTTCCCCACTACAAACCAGAGGTTAAAAGTGTAGTTTTACTCAATTACATGTACACCTTTGGTTACTTTGCAGATTTGGATTAATGATGTGAAATTGTTCAGCACCTAAAAAGGACTTTAGTTACACCTGGAGTAAATCCACAAGCTACACTGCAGTATAAAAAGTCATTACAATTAGCTACTTCTTTACCAGCTTCGATAAACACATTAATGCATCAATAATTATAATCCAAACATAAAAAATATTATTCTGAAATGGGCCGATTTGCATAATAAGTACTTGAAGTATATTTTGATGCAAATACTTTTTTGTACTTTTACTTGAGTAACATTTTGATTGCAGGACTTTTACTTGTAACAGAGTATTCCTATTCACCCACAAGATCTTAGTACTTCTCCCACTTCTGTTAATGGTTCGCTTGGTGTCGTTCTGTCACAGATAAGATAGTATTAACCTGTGTTTGTTGGTGTTAATTAACCACAGCAGAGTTGGTTACCTGCCAGCTAAATGTGGCAGTTGTAGTAGTTTAACTGCCTGAAGGAAAGCTCACAACATACAAAGCAGACATGTTTCAGCAGGTGAATCCAACATGAGGCTTTCTAACTAGAGGAACATGACTTAGGTTAATTTTTGTTTTCCAACGTTAGACCATCAAGCCAGAGGGGCTGTGATGGGACCACCACCTGCACCATAGCACTACCTGTCCATCATCTGCTCCCTAGAAACAGGCAGGGTCTAAAGAGAGGCAGAGTTCCTCCTTCTTCCAAATCCAGTGTTATAGAGGGGGGGATGATATGAAATATGAAGGTTTGAGTGCTGTAAATGTTGCCCCACAGCTGGTAACAAAACTGGGGATAACAATGCGTTCAGTTTACAGCCAAAGTACACTTTGCTGTTGATTATGCACACAGTTCAAGTTTTGCACAGTCCGTGCAGACCGTGTCGTCCTGATGTATCGTGGACAGGCTTCAGCTGTGTTAGCTGCAGTATTGGGTGATCATCTGCCCGGAGGGGAAACAAGCAAGATCAATCGGTTCTCTCCGCACATTATTGACAGTACATTTTTCATCTCCCGATCTGTTCCCTTTCCTAGCTCTCCTCTGTCTCCACTGCCTTAACCTTGTCTCGTTCTCTCCCTCCAGGTGCCCGTTTGCTCAGCTTCTACAAGACAACAGCAGCTCCTGTCCTTCAGAAGAGTCCCTCTGACGTCACAGGCTTGGCGGCGAATTGGAGTTACAGGGGACATGCATCAGGGGTGAGGGGGCTTCGCTGCGGGGGACACACACAGCGTCGGGTGAGGAGGGGTGAGGAGATGAAGCTCAAACAGCGTGTGGTGGTGCTGTGTGCCGTGCTCCTCCTGCTGGGCCTGGCCAAGATCTTCCTGCTGGATGGAGGCGAGGGATCTGTGGCCAGCCGACGAGACCTGAAAGCGTTTCGCAAGGTCAGAGTGCCACTCAGCTGTTTTCCTTTTCAGCCTAGTTTAAAACATCTATTAAAAACATCAGGGCTGTCATTTAGGAGAAAAATAAAATACGATGCACATGATAGTTATAGACTAAGGCTAGTAACCATACTCAACAGTGCTTATGAGCATTTGGCAGACATGTACATATCAGTATTGTAGCGAGAAAACTTTTGCAATATTACATTACATTTCATTTGCTTTTATCCAAAGCGACTTACAGTTAGTGCAAAAACCATAAAGATTCAAACTTCCAAAGAAATCAGACTCAGAAACGGGTTTATTACCAGGTAGGTTTACACATACGAGGAATTTGACTTGTCATGGTGCGTACATAAAAATAAAACATGAATTAAAACACAGGTAGGGAACTAGAATTTTTTTTTTAAATATAACGGTATTTACATTAGAACGGAATGAAAAAAAGGAATAAAATATGAATAAAAATCGGCAGTAATAAAAAAGACAAGAAAACAGATATCGTGTACATATGCATATATATTCACTTCTACTACACATATTGTACATAAAGTGTTATCACCCACCCTTAACAGATGGAAGCTGGCCTCACGCTGTCTCGGGCGGCCCGCCTCACCCACACCCTCCAGTCTCCGTGGGAGATAGCGAGCCAGTGGGTGGGCCCCAGAGAGGTTTACCCCGAGGAGACCCCGGAGCTGGCTGCTGTGCTCATGGCCCTCAGCAGTGCCAGGGTAGAGAGAGCAGACGTGGGCTATAAGGGCACGCAGCTCAAAGCCCTGCTGGTGCTGGACGGGGGGCAGAAAGTGGTCTTCAAGCCCAAGAGGTCAGATTTATTGATAACAGAATAACACAGTAATATTTTATGTTTAAAGAAATGTAAAAGGACCATTTGGATGTCACCTACTCACCTTGAATTATTGATGAAAACTTGTTGTTTTGCATGCCTCCATGAGAAATCAATCATTTAAATACAGCAAGTGTAGAGGAATTCAATCAAATAGGGGTTGCATTTAAGAACAGCAAAAGTGTACATCAAAAACATACATTTAAAAACTCCCAGTATAAGAAGTGGAAAATGTATAATAATATATAAGTGTCATAGATCCAGTTGAATGATCACTATTCTCAATACATGCATTTTCACTGAAACCTTACCATAAACACACTCCTGCATAAACAGTACTCACACGGACAAGCAGCAGGCCTTTGCACACTTACGATGTGTGGAGAGATTTAAAACAGAAGTTTAGGTGAAAACGGCCACCTTTTACTAAAACTCTTCAACAATATTCCTTGTTTTAAAATTATTTCTTCACTGTGGATGCTTGTGAAAAAAACAAGCTTTCTTCAAGAAATTCAGCACAAAACAGAGTCAGCCAGTATGAAACAAACAACCATTAAGGTAAAGTATTCCTTTCTAAGTGTGATAGAGCTTTCTTTCTTGTGTCCTTTCTACCATTCCATAGATATACCAGAGACTACGTGGTGGAAGGCGAGCCATACGCAGGGTATGACCGACACAACGCAGAGGTGGCTGCTTTTCACTTGGACAGGTGTGTCAAAAATAATTATCAGTGACAACTTTGTTGATTTATCATTAGAGCTGCTGTGTAATAATGTTCCGTTACATCCGTCCTCTCTGCAGGATCCTGGGCTTCAGGAGAGCTCCTCTAGTGGTTGGGAGATACGTCAACTTGCGAACGGAGATTAAGCCGGTCGCCACGGACCAGCTGCTGAGCACCTTCCTCATGCAGGGTGAGCACCTGTCCACCTTTTCTACTCCCCTCAACTTTATAGTTGATAAGTGACTGTTTTCAGAAGTTCCAAAGTGAGGTAGGTGTGTTATTGTAGGGGTCATTTCCTTTTCTTTTGACTCATCTCTCCACTTTCCCACACAATCTGATTTCAGTTTTCTCTCTGTCCACTTCACTTTTCTCAGCAAATTGAACCAGGACTAATTGGCCTAATCCTGTTTAGTGAGGGTTTTGCATAATACAGTTGATATTGAGTATAACACCATAACTGATCCTTTCAAAGATACATGGATAACATGTATTGCAAGCTAATACTTCAGTAAATGCTACATTTGTTAAAGGGGAACTCCAGCAATGTTACACACAAAAAGCAGTTCAAGGTGTGAGAAGACAACCCTGATGATGTCATTTGGGTTATTTTGTATACAAGTTGATGTTTTTCTATTCATTGTCCAGAAAAGGTACTATGTCATGAAACCAATTTATATTTGAATATAAAATTACCTTTACCCTGATTCTATCCATATTGCTGCCTACTTAGAGCATTCATTATCTCATGATGAGTAGTCGTATACAAGAATGAAAAAATCTCTGCATTAAAACCAGACATAGTATTTTTGTATTCCATGTATTGTTAATTCTCGTCAAAATCTGCTGCCTACAATACCCACAATGCAGCTTGACCAGTTGGTGGGTCAGGTGATATTCTAATAGAAATAAATGAGAAACAGGCCACGGATGTCTGGTATGCTCACCTGTGTCTAACTCAACACTGGCAAACAGATATTAATGTGTTAAACACAGACCACCGGATCTCAACCAGCTCACTAGAAGAGTGTCTGCTACAGTCTCGACATATAGTCTACTGTTTTTGATGATTAAAAGGTATTTCAAATGTCAGCGTTTTTTGTAACTTAGTCAGCAGCTCATGTTCTGCATTGTGGGTTTTAACACAATGTATACAAAGTGTTCCCGGACTGGTTGACCAGCCACATCCACATGTTTTATATTCTCTACGTTTCAGTTACCGTCAATAAGTGTTGACCTTCACATGACTCACCGCTGTAACGACCTTTACGGTTGTGGTGTACACTACAGCGAGGGGACAGAACACCACCTACCCTAACAGGGCACAGGCAGCTACACAAGTGTGTCAATATGTCCACAGCACAAGTGATTAATAAAGAGCAAGTTCAGAGTTAACAAAAAAACTAATACCGGCATCAAATCATGCGGAAAAAATGTTGGTTTTATCCGACCTGTTTATAATTATATGACGCCAAGATATTTAAAACACAATGCAAGATAGATTGTGAACATCTGCTCACAATGTTGAAACCCCCAATCTCTAGACTATCACACCCTTTACCACAGTTTCCATTCAATTCATTTTCTACTGTATAAACCATTGAGTGCTTATTCGAAGAAAAAATGGAACTCTGTATATAAATACTTATTTCACCACCGCTTTAGGTGAATCCTAAATCCTTTATTTCCCCCCAAAGTGGGGAAATGTATTTTGTTACTGTGAAAGGAGGGTTCAGATACAAAGGCTACAATAACATGAGTCTACAATGTATCAAATAAGGATAGAGTGCTTGGAAATGGACTTTGGAAATGTTCTTGATGTAGAACAAAACGTGAAAGCGACTTTCCGTTAAGCTGAAGTGTTTATTTCAATAATAAAATCCTTCTTCACTTTGTTATTGACCTCTGAAAGAACCTCCTTATCTAGACATGTTGCACCTCTTTCCTATTTGATCATTGAGAGGAGACGTCGGGGTCAAGTGGATTTATTTGTACCGTTTGCCTCTCTCTCTCTCTCCAGGTAATAACACATGTTTCTATGGAAAGTGTTACTACTGTCGGGAGAGCGAGCCAGCGTGTGCAGAGGGGGAGATCATGGAGGGGTCTTTAACCCTTTGGCTGCCGGACGTCTGGCCGCTGCAGAAACACAGACACCCCTGGGGACGCACGTACAGAGAGGGGAAACTGGCCAGGTACGAGTTTAAAAAATTAGTTTTGGTCAGGGAAAATCTTATGACTATTTTTGTTAATGTTTATCTGGAGGAAATGTTGTTGTGCTGATCAGTGCGAACACGTTTTCCACAGTGGTGGTTTTTGGGGTATGGGGTGATAAAGAGACTGACCTGTACTTTCCTGATCTATTAAACAATGTCTCTCCTACACTTTTATTCTGAGAAAAGCTTTGAGGGGGGTTGGGTATGTTTGTCATCAACTATGTTATCATTCAATGAGTGGTTAGAGATGTCCATCATACCATGTTGTGGTTTCAGTGTGGGCTGCAGAGAGATTATGGCTGTGAACGACTTCCAACTCGTATGTGTGAACATTAATATCACTCTATTTTTAGCCTTGAACCTTTTAACTTTAAAAAACATTTATCTGATTCCATTGGGTTTTAATCTCTCTCTTTCCAGTGGGTGATTTCACGTCATCCATTTCGTCACACTTCCTGTTTTATTATCTTTCCCTGTGGTTCAATAATCTAGAAACTATTTAGGTTTCTATTTACAACAGCACACGTTTGAGCATGTGAATAAGAAACTAGAACTGACAACTAGTTGTTACTGCTGACAAATATCGATTCACCACTAGGTTAAGCTAGCAGAGCAGGATTGCAACTGTAGTTGTAGATGCCAATGTGTCATTTTACAGGGAATGGATTGGCCGATGTTTGGAATTGTCTGGTTATTAGGGCTGCTCAATTAATCCTATTTTAATCGCAATTACGATTATGGCTTGCAACGATTATGAAAATAACGTAATCGAAATAAAACTATAATGTTTTTATTATTTCTTTTTTTTTCAAATACATTTTTTTTTTAATTGGTTTTTCAGTTGAATTATACTTAAAGTTCAGGGTAATCAACTGTTAAAAACATACTGTTCAAACCACTGTTTTCCTCCAATAAATGGATGTTTTCAAAGTAAATGGATAATCGTTTTTAATAATCATGATATCAATTATTGACCCAAATACTCAAGATTATGATTTTTGCCATAATCGAGCAGCCCTAGTGGTTATCGTGCTCATCTGGCATGTAGACGCTATGGGACTAGACAGCATAAATGCGCCTGCGTCAGGTTGTCTCTGATATAATGTATTACTGTATTCCTTCAGGCACGGAGACGCCGTCTTCTTCTGGTTATAAAAAGTTCAGACTGGCCTTTTTCTGGACATCATTTCCATTTAGGATCTCATTATCAGAATACAATTGTGAATGACAGCTAAAGGGGCTATTCTGCTTAGAGATGCTTTAATTTAGGTATCACATCGTTATATGGATATCACAGACGATTCAAAAGCACTCAGTGGTCAATGAATATTAAGCAGAAGCTGAACCTTGATTCATAAATAAATGTGGTTAGGCTTTGTGCCGACTGGTGCATTGCAATACAGTTTACTCACAATGACAAGGAATGTATTATTCTGAATGTGAAGACACCCTATGAATGTCATCAGAATGAAGATGAATATCTAAATAGGCTTGCTTTCATTACTTCCTTTATTCAAAGCAATACTTCTTCTTGTGTGTGTGTCACTGGGGATATGAATGCAGATATCTCAGACAGCATATGGCTCAGTTCTGTCACGATAACAATTTTATATTGTCAAGCAAGGTGCTTTTGCCTGCAGACAGTTAAACCTACATTAGCGAGGCCTGGCATACTACGTCATGGCTTGATAATTGTATTAGTACAGCTGATGCGCATGCTTCACTTGAGTGTATGAGCATTCTGTATGGGATAGCAACGACTGATCATATACCTGTTGCTATGTCAAACATCTAGCTGGGCTAACAAGAAATGTAAATAGTGCTCGAACAGAAAAACTAGACTGGTCAACCCTCTCAAAGGAAGACATTACATCCTGTTATGCTCAGACAGATACATCCTTAACTAATATTCATCTACCTAGAGATGCAATTATGTGTAGTGATGCTAACTGTAAGGATGCAAAGCATAGGGGTGATATCTGCTCCATGTACAATGATATAGTAAGTGCTCTGTATGAAGGCAGTAAGCCTTACTACAAACGTAACAATAAGACGCATAACATCAGGCCTGGCTGGAATAGGTATGGAGCTGAGTATCATGCTGAAGCCTGTGAAGCAACTAAATCATGGGCTCTGGCAGGCAGACCCAGACAAGGGTCTGTATTTGAGTACAAGAAGCTTACTAATTCAAGACACAAGTATGCTATTCGCTTCATCTGTAAAAATGAGCAAGCTATGAGTGCCAATTCCATGGCTAAGAAGCTGCTAAGTAACAATGCTATGGATCTTTGGAAAGAAGTGAGGGTTATTAATAACTGCAAAATATCTCTACCATGCACTGTTGACGGAACATCCGGAACAGACAACATTGTGGAGTTATGGCGACAGCATTATAGTACCTTATTCGACTGTGTCCAAAGTGAACTCTATGGGGTAGATGATATTGATAGCAATGAGTCAATTGTGATAATGCCACATGAGGTGTGCCAAGCTATAAACAAGCTGTCGGACAACAAAGCAAGTGGTGTAGATCATATTTCTGCTGAACATCTTAAATATGCCAGTGTGAAGACAGCTCCTCTTCTTTCTATCTGCTTTACTGCCTTTATGAGTCATGGCTTGTTACCAGACTCAATGTTGTCTGTTCTGTTAGTCCCAGTTATTAAGGACAAAGCCGGTAAAGTGGGAAGCCTAGATAACTATAGGTCCATAGCATTAGCCAGCATATTGTCAAAAGTCCTAGAAAGAATTCTGCTGGACAGATTAGATGACTCTATTAACACAGCAGATAACCAGTTTGGCTTTAAGGCTGAACATGGCACTGACTTGTGTATATACGCCTTAAAGGAAATTGTCAACAAATATAGAGGTAATAATAACTCATCAGTTCTTATGTGTTTCATTGATGCTTCTAAAGCCTTTGATCGTGTTAATCATAGGAAGTTATTTGTTAAACTGAGTCAAAGAGGGGTGCCCAAATACATTGTGAGAATTCTGGTCTACTGGTATGACCACCAGACTATGCAAGTGAAATGGGGCAATAGGGTCTCAGCCCATTTGGGGTTAGCAATGGTGTCAGACAAGGTGGAATTATGTCCCCGGTTCTTTTTAACCTTTATATTGATGGTCTGTCCAAGCGACTGAGAGCCTGTAATACTGGATGCATGATTGGCAGTACTCTCGTGAACCATATTTGTATGCAGATGATCTTGTTGTGCTGAGTCCATCTAGCGCTGGTCTTCAGCAGCTTCTTGCTGTTTATTCTGTGTATGGTTTGGATCATGACATCAAATTGAACGCCAGTAAGAGTGCTTTCATGATCTTTAGAACCAAAGAGGATAAATGTCTTACATTTCCTGATTTTAAATGGTCTGATATTAATCTTAGTGTCTGTAATAAGTTAAAATATCTTGGACACTTTATTACAGAACAAATGACAGATGATGAAGATATTTATAGGCAATGCCGCATGATGTATGCACAAGCAAACATTCTTCTACGCAAGTTTAGTGCATGTACAGATGGAGTGAAGATGTCTCTGTTCAGAGCATATTGCACACCACTCTATTCTGCACATTTATGGTCAAACTACAGAAAAGCAAGTTTACGGAAACTTCAAGTAGCTTATAATGATTCCATTAGAATATTGCTGAAGAGACCTCGATGGTCTAGTGCAAGTGAAATGTTTGTGGCTGCAGGAGTCAATATTCTACAAGCTCTTTTAAGAAATCTAATGTATAAATGTATTTGCCGGCTTAATGACTCTGATAATGAAATCCTCTTGGCCTTATCGAACATAAGGTTTAGTACTACACGCTACCAATCACAGCTATGGAGACATTAGTTGTAAAGTCAAACAGAGCCTAAGGCTTTAATAAAAATAAAATAAAAAAGAGATTACAAGTAGTAGAATATTAATAGATATGGATACATAGAATAACACAATATCTCAACTTTATTCAGAATTTAAATCATAAATGCTACAAATATGTTTCATTTAAAGACAAACCACCAATTATTAGGATAGACAACAGGTGTAATGATCGCAGGCAGTCCTGCCTCCTTTGGCAAGCTGGGTGTAATCACCCTAATTACAGAGCCCAGTGCTGCATCCTCAAGAAGGGTTTAAATAGTAGCTGTGTGCGATCCTAGTAGACGGAAGCGTGTAGACGGGAGGCACTTCTACCGAGTCAAGACAGGCAGCCGCTAAGATCACATCCATCATGCTGTGAGAGCTCAGCAGAGCCGCTAGTGAATGTTTAATATGCACGTGTCTTGAAATCAAGTATAATCAAGTATCAGAAACAATGAGCGACGTGTTTTGATCGTCATATGGACTTTGTTCACATTAGCATGCATCGCTAACACTGAGAGCTAACCTGTACTGGAGAGAGTATGTGTAAAAAAAAAGCAGGAAAGAAAAAAAGGAAGTCACCTTGTGGTAAACCCGCAAGAGAAAAAGCATTTGAGCTCCATACTGTTTCAGAAATAATCTGCGATGTGGTTTGGAACATGATATGGCATTTAATCACAGCAGTGTTTAGCTGTGTCTCGTAGCGTTCTGAGCAGGCACAAGCTCCCCCACCTCTTTTTTTTACAGCTAAGAACCCCGACCCTGCAGTTCAGGGCTGGAATAGAGGGATATGAGGGATGTCCAAAATGCATTATCTGTTTGGTATTGCGAGCAAAACACATCATATAATTACTTTTATATAGTTTTATATATCTGAGACCCATAATTTATGCCTAAAAATAGCATAATAGGAAACTTTTAAAACAGACAAAATATATTGAATATTTTTGAGTGGCAATCGCTCATCGTTGTGCGTGTGCGTGTGCATGGATGTCATACCATTAATTATAAAACAAGATTTGTATGGATTTGTGTGTAATCATCCAGGTGGGAGTACGATGAAAGTTACTGCGAGGCGGTGAAGAAGATGCCTCCGTACGATGCGGGGCCCAGGCTGCTGGACGTCATCGACACGGCCATCTTTGATTACCTGATCGGGAACGCTGACCGCCATCACTACGAGAGTTTCCAGGACGATGGCGGCGGCAGCATGCTCATCCTGCTCGACAACGCAAAGAGGCGAGTCATAATGTCAGAGCACACAACTTTCATTCATGGTCAGCACGTATCATTTGCAGAGTTGCTTGATAAATGAATCCAAAGATTTAGAAAAACTTTAGTGAAAAAAAGAAAACCCTTAAAATTGAAATTGTTAACCATGAGATATAAAATTGGATATAAAATAGGGTGACCAAACGTCCTCTTTTACCCGGACATGTCCTCTTTTCACGCCCTGTCCGGGTCGTCCGGGGGGGGTTTATAAATTCATGAAAATGTCCGGGTTTCGTGGACTGTTTGCATGTACTTAAATTGACTGGCGCATTGCACAGAATACTACGGTACTCTGTTGCGTGTGTGACGTAATCCCTGAGTCTGGCGCATTGCACAGAATACTACGGTACTCTGTTGCGTATGTGACGTAATCCCTGAGTCTGAAGCTTTGTGGGCGGCTCTACAACTACGCTGACACACAAACAGAGGAAGGGGACAGAGCGGGCCGCAGCTCACATTCACAATGCCAAAGCGCAAATGTACTTTTACAGATGAATTGCAGAAGAAATTCCAAATGTACCGACCCGGTCGGAACAAATGGGAGGCGGAGTGCACCGTGTGCAAAGCTTGCACATATGTGTGTGTGTCCAATAAAGGTGCAGGCGATCCTAAAGCGCACATGGACACAGACAAACATAGGAAAGCTGTGCAAGGTGAGAGTTTGTCGGCAAAGTTGAAAGACTTCTTTGTTAGACCAGGCAAAACAGAGGATGCTGTAAATGCAGCGGAGGGTGCGTTTGCATTTCAAACTGTGAAACATCACAACAGCTACAGATCTATGGATTGCACAAGTGCCTTGCTAAAAAAAACATTTCCAGACTCTGACACTGCCAAAAAATTCAGTAGTGCGCGCACTAAAACCGAAGCCATTGTCAATGGTGTTATAGCGCCCCACTCGATTGATGTCGCACATGAAGCACTCAAAGAAATCCAGTACTGTGGTGTTTCTACAGACGGGAGTAACCACGGAGCAGTGAAAATATTCCCAATCATAATCCAGTACTTTGACTGGAAGAGGGGTGGCATGCAAACAAAATTAATCGAGGTTAAAGACACACCAAATGAGACAGCAGAAACCATTGCACAATATCTCATTGAAACATTGGCAAAAAACAATTTGTCTGAAAAATGCATTGCATTTACTGGCGACAATTGCAACACAAACTTTGGAGGAATCCGACGTGATGAAGGGGGAAAGAATGTGTTTGCAAATTTGAAGAGGTTGCTGCAGAAGAACACTCTGATCGGTGTGGGTTGCCCAGCACACATATTGAATAATTGTGTTCATCATGAAGCAGACACAATAGATATTGACCTTGAGAATATCATGTTCAAAATCTACCAGTACTTCCACATTTACACTGTGCGCACTGAGAGCCTGAAGGAGTACTGTGATTTTGTTGACATTGAATACAGAAGGATGCTTTCTCACAGCAAGACAAGGTGGCTGTCATTGTTCCCAGGCATTGAGAGGATGATACAGATGTTTCCAGCCTTAAAGGCATTCTTTCTGTCTCTGCAAAAACCACCCATAGTGATCAAGAAGTTTTTTGAAAACGAATTCAGTGAGATCTACCTCTGGCACATGCACTCACTCATGTCTGCGTTCCACACCCACATTCAAGACATGGAAAAGGAGAAGAACTCCATTATGGAGGTAAAAAAGGCTGGGGGCAGCATGTCCTCTTTTTTGGAAATCAAAATATGGTCACCCTAATATAAAATGTATTCTCATTAAATAAAGACTTTAGAGTTAGATATGCCTACAGCTTTACCTGAAATCAGTTAACTAACTAGAAAAGTATGTTCTTAATTCAATCAGCATGTCTGGCCTTTTATAGAGTCTCAATTTTCTTGCGAAGAATACATTTTCCGACATGCCCATATGCCGGGAATGTGCTTCACACTACTGATTTGAATTGCAGGCTGTTTTTAATATTATTCAGACTCTTCTTTTAAATGTTGATAAAACTAAGGTAATGCTATTTTCAAAAGCCAAAAAGACACCAGAGACCGCTTTTGATATTGTTACTGCGCAAGGAAAAGTACTTGAAGTGGGTGCCTGTTATAAATACCTTGGTATCTGGCTTGATGATTGTGTCTCTCTTTTAAACTTCAGGTCAATAATCTGCTTAGAAAGCTGAGGGCTAGGTTTCTTTTTCAGAAACAAGTCCTGTTTCTCACTTGAGGCCAGGAAAAGGCTAGTCACTGTGACCTTTTTACCTGTAGTGGACTGGCGATTTGATCTATATGAATGCACCTGCCTATTACCTGAACAAGTTAGATACCACCTATCACAGTGCACTGAGATTTGTTACTAACTGTAAAGCACTTACTCATCACTGTACCCTGTATGCCAGGGCAGGTCTGCCTTCACTAACTGTACGGAGGCTCAGTCATTGATACTTGTTCATATATAAAGCCATGTTTGGTAAACTCCCACCGTACATCTGCTCTCTGATCACACAGAGAGTTGCAGCTAGCTATTGCCTGAGATCACATGAGGTGATCTTGTTACATGTGCCAAGTGCATGGATCGACTTAGGTACGAAAGCTCCTCTTGCTTGGAACAGACTTCAAAGATAATTGAAACTGAGCTATTTGGTTCCACTGCATGGTTTTAAAGCTCTGATAGGTGAAATGCTCTTTACTACTGTTGGTACTTGTAAATGTCTATAGGTATGTAAATGTAGCATGTAAATATGATGTCCTTTATTGTTTCATGTGTAACCTACTTGCTGCAGGTCTCCCATGAAAAAGAGATCAATGATCTCAATGGGATCTACCAGGTTAAATAAAGGTTTGAAATGAAGCAATAAATCCAGCAATAAAATGAAAAACAAAGGAACATACTAGCAAAGCACTTATATACTAACGAAGCACTTATAGGACTGGCTTATCTAAAGCCAGTTCAGTAGCACTTGAAATGGTTTGGCTCTATGAAACCTGATGTACGATGTGATTCTGTTTGCTTCAAGTTTGTATCTTCCTGGTCGAATGCACTTATTGTAAGTCGCTTTGGATAAAAGCGTCAGCTAAATGTAATTAATGTAAAAGGATACCGGTTTATAACTGACTCATGATTAACCGTTATTTCTCAGAATTGAGGACATCAAGACGATAATCACTCTTTGAACTTATTTTGCTTTGGTTTCTGAAACTGTGGAAAACCTTCTATTTCACAGCTTGGCATCTTTTTCAAGAAATGAATCACAGTTGGCAGGATGTTCAAACGCAAACTGACCATAACTTCTTCTATTGCTTTGAGTAATCTCAGTGGGTTTAGGAAATGTGTATTTGGTGACATGTCTGTGTTTTGCCTTTACATTATTTTTTTTTTAATCGTTTATTTGAACCGGGACAGTTCACATTGATGAACACTTTAAACAAAATAATGCTTTCAAATGTAAATGAGCCAGCTTTGAGCTAATTTCCATCTGTAGTCCCGTCACAACATTTATGAACATGACAGTTATATACAGTATGTCACACTTTGGGACTGCGGGAAACGGTATCTCGATTTCTGGATGTATAACATATGTAGTAATTTTGACAATAAAGCTGACTTTGACTTTGAAGTGCATTTAGCGGTGATTGCACGTCTGTTTGTTTCTCAACCATTCTTTGAGTTGACCTTTAAAACTATTGAGAGTGGGACGATCCCGTATCTCAGTTGGGAGGCTATTCCACAATGAGCTGCCTTTAATGGAGTGGAGTGGTTTTGATTCAGATCAGCTCCAAGTTATCTTTTTAATGATCTCTATTCAGTCTGTTTTTAGCTTGTCCCAAAATCTATTTCAAAAGTTGTTGACAGGTTTATTTAAATGCTGTTTACAAACCACATATTTGTCATCCTAATGTAAACCTGAGGACCCCCAGCAGCCACAACAACTCTCTCTTGTGGTGGGCTCTGCTCAGTGGAGGGTGTTTTAGAGACGTTGCATTTCAGAACGGTTTCAGAGTAGGTGTGCGGTCCTCCTCAGCGCCGACGGCCAGTCGGGTGTAGCTAATGCATCTGAAGGTTCCTCCTTACCGCAGTGCAGACAGGCCTCTGGCTTCAGTCGACTTACTTTCTTTTTTATGTTGTGTTTTCTCTCCTGCAGCTTTGGGAACCCAGCTTTGGATGAGCGAAGCATCCTTGCTCCGCTCTATCAGTGCTGCATGTGAGTACTCATCAAATGATCAAACCTCTATTTTTGATAATAACTATCCTTGGTTAACTCGACTTATAACACCAACACTGGACATTTTATATTTAATACAATATTCCATTCCATGCACACTTGATGTAAATAATATCCTGCTTATATTGAGTATATTGTGTTAACCGAAAATTGGCCCATCAATAGTGTTTTTATTTTTCAGACAGTTTATAGATTGTTATATCTTCACTGTCATCTGTATATTTTTCTTTGTCTCTAATGCTGGTTTATTTCTATTTGGAGATGTTAATATTTTAGAATTGTTTATTTCTACTCTTTTAATTTGTTATTATGTGCAATGCCTTGTTTTGTTTAATGCTGCTGCAACAAAAAAGTCTCCCAAATTGGGATTAGTAAAGTCAATCTTATCTTTATCACTATATCTCTCTGCGTCAGGGTCCGTGTTTCGACGTGGAACAGGCTGAACCTGCTGAGGAGTGGAGCTCTGAGCTCAGCGATGCGCCAGGCGCTGGCCTTCGACCCCATCGCGCCCATCCTGGCTGAGCCCCACCTCGCCGCCCTGGACAGGCGTCTGTCGGGCGTCATAGCAACAGTCAAGCAGTGTATGGAGACGCAGGGCCCCGACAACACTCTGATTGAGGACCAGATTATCCTCACACACCCCTAGACACAAGGGACAGGAGAGCACAGCGGGACAGGAGCAGCCAGGAGCCTCAGGGTGAAGGTGGTTTCAGAGGCAGAGAGTGAAGGATCCTCAGGGCACAACAGAGCCTCTTCTCCCTGGTCCTGTCCATGTTTTTCACTTTGATTCGACTGGAGAGGCTCTCTAAAAGGAATCACTGGACTCAAAGTGGTGTCACCTTAGCTATAGAAACTTTTTCTCAGGACTGTTGAACACCACAGGAGGGTATCCGCTGTGAGAACGCCTTCCTCTGCTATTCCTGCCTCGTGCCAAATTCTGCCTCCAAGTCCAGCTTCTTTTGCAGGAGTGAACTAAGGAGGGAGCCTGAAACTCAGAGAGATGGAGACACTAAAAGGAGCAGGATGGAATCTGAAAATGAGCCACCAAAGTCTCGATGAAACAAACTGTTCAGGCGTGTTGCAGACTGTTAAACTGAAAATGAACTTCCTGTTGAATTAACAGGAAATGTTAGAACCGAAAATGTTTTTATTGTTTTTTTTTCCTCATTGAAACTTTGATTGGAAGGAACAGAGGATTCAAACTTCCCCCATCATTGTGTACATATTTAACTAAGTAGGGACATAGAATTATGAGACAATACATTTGGGAATTATAATATTAAATGACGGTGGGTGGGGGTGTGTGAGTTTGCGAGCGTGTATGTGTGTATGGAAGAGCGCCATATTGTGCCGTAAATTAAAAAAAAGCTACTGATATGACAGACTTGAAGAGAGGGGACATGGAGGGCTGGGTGTGGGTTCATCTTCAACATTAAACTATGATCTATTTATTATTGGTTCTCTCTGTCGTCTCTTTTGCCAGTTGTTTCACACAAAGTCTGTTTCAAAATATGCTTTAGGGTACTACTATACGGACATTAGTTTTCAGCAATGTAGTTAGGGATTCAAATATTTTTATTTTAGTAAGATTTATTCTGGGATGTGTCTTCATTTCCCTCCTCATTTAATCACTTATTGCACCCTAAATTAAGCTCAAATGTAAAGTGTCAGCTCACCTCCTTTAATAACATATTAGTCTGATTAGGTATGATTACAAACGGCAGTGTTTCCATTACCTTATATTTGTTTATCAACTTATGTTTGTTGTAGTGACTCATTGTCTGATTTTGACCCTCAATTTTGATCAGAAGTTGGGTTCAATTCTGTGTTTGGGAGATTCAAACCTATACAACAGCTGACAGCCTGTGCTAATGTGGTTTACACATAGATGATGTTTGAAGTGGGTAGGTGTTTTTTAGTTGTGGTTTGCACACCTGTGATGAAGTCTACAACATCCAGCTGTCTTACGTTCTGATCTTCTAATGTGCACACTTTGTACATCTGGTGTAGAAGCAAAATCATTAAAAAATAAATCTAAACATTTACTCAAAATAAAGCTCCTGCTGAGGCAAAAGCTAGCTAATCTCATGCAGGGAAAATATCCAAAGACCAGACAAGAAGCGTTGTTTTTGTGAAGTTAATTCCAATGATCCAACATGACAATGCTTTACCTGCCTTTTCCTGTGGCCTCCTTGTCTCTTACCCTGGTTAAAAATAACATGTCTGGTGTGCTAATCCCACCTTCACCTGTCTCCAATGAAAACCTGATCACCTATAGGGCCCAAAGCTTCCTTCAAGACAAAAGCATGAAGAATAACACTAAATAATGATACATCTACTATAAACAAAAAAAGCAAGAAAATACATGTTTAACTAGTAAATAATATAAATCAATCATTGTAAGAAGGTCTGAATGTTTCCTAGTTTAACAAACGTTTAACCTTATGCGTTTGGATTTTTACTTTCACCTCATGTTTGACTGTGAAAGGATGTGTGGGCCGCTGATTATTAGTCAGATAACTCTTCCTCAAACTCAATCTTTACTCTCAACCTCATCCCCTTTGAATCTGATATCTCTGCCTTCCTTGAATTGATATGTGAGGTCTGGCACAGATCTCGGTGTTGTCTGCTGCTGATGGATTTCCCCATTCAAGTGAGTGCTTCTGTTACAGGTCATCTTTCACCACAAGCTTTTATCACTATCACTCGACATGTTGTTCATGTTAGCGGTGTTATCAGGGATACAAAGTTTTACCTTCAACCGCAGAAGGGAAACTTAATTGTGAAACCAAGATCCCCCTCCCCTCCTTCCCACATTCAGATGTTCACTCTCAGCTGCCTCTCCAGCTTTGTTTATGTGGTCAATAAGCCGGATGATGTGGGGCACCTGTTTCGTTTAGACTAAGCAGGTGTTTAACATGAGACACATCTACCAAAACATTGAAACGTTGATTCAAACCACAGTTTTCATCGTGTCGAGGCATGCCAGGTCGTGTCAGTCAAGGTGCCTCTGCACAGGGACAGCACTGAGTACCCTTATTAATTCATTTTGTTTTGACACTCAGATCTAGTATTGTGTTTGTGACATTATACCAAACTAAATCTGCTCACACATCTATAATTTGTAAATACATGTTTTGCTACTTATCTTTAATCAATGTATGCGCCTCTGGGACCGGGAAGCAGTCTGCTAAGTGGGCTAAAAATAATCCCACACATTCATTTAATTTCGAAGTGCTACAGATAATATATTTCTTTTTGGAATAATGTATATAGCATCTGGGATGGACAAAGTAAGCACCAAACATTCATTGTAAACTCGACACTGAATATAATAGACAGATCAAAAAGTCCCTCCACCTGCAGTCACAGAAGTAGAACAATCTGATATGAAGTCTGTCTTTCTTTAAATTAAACTAATGAGACTAATCTCTCCAAATAAGAAAGCTATACCACTATCAGGAATTTGTTTAACACGTTTAGGTAAGGCGAGGCAAGTTTATATAGCAACTTTCAGCACACGGCAATGCAAAGTGCTTTACAAAATAAAATAAAAGACATACACAGAAAATCTCATGCACAATGTATCTGCACTTTTTAATATACCACCAGTGCAGAAGATCCTGGACCATTTTGTAAATTTAATATGTATGACATTTTCGGACCTATCACTAGAAAAAAAAGCCTGTTTTAAGTAGACTTAACAAGACATATAAGTCAATTAAAGTAGCCTTTATTATTCCTGCACTACAGTTGTCTGCTTTAAGACTGGCTCTGTGTAAGTGTCCTCTGTCAGGTTCTTTTTTTTTCAACTTGATCTATTACAGGGAGATGAATGTCTTGTGTCTTTGTTTTTTAGAAACAAGTCGTGGCTCAGCTTCGTCCCTACACTGATGAATATTATGGGAACATGATTGAAGTACAAATGGGAGGTTAGTGTGTCAGTATCACAGAGTCCGTGCTGCTAACCAATCAGCTCCCTGTGCGCTGGTTTCACCCCTGCCTCTTGATGTGTGTGTGTGTGTGTGTGTGTGTGTGTGTGTGTGTGTGTGTGTGTGTGTGTGTGTGTGTGTGTGTGTGTGTGTGTGTGTGTGTGTGTGTGTGTGTGTGTGTGTGTGTGTGTGTGTGTGTGTGTGTGTGTGTGTGTGTGTGTGTGTGTGTGTGTGTGTGTGTGTGTGTGTGTGTGTGTGTGCGCGCGCGCGCGCATCGAGCGTGTGTGCATCGAGCCTGGCTCGATGCATCCCCCCACCCACACACACACAAACGCACAGGAAAAAACTTTTAATTGTCGTCCACCAGCGGTTTCTTTCCAGTCACTCCCTCCTCTCACTTTGCCCACTCTATTTTAAAAGCCGCTTGAAGTCATGCATGAACTCACAGAGCAGATCGACGCGAGGAAGAGGATGCAGGCTGACAAGGGCCGCGCGCTCCATCGGGACAAGCGCACGAAGTATCTCGCGGTGATCGTGGTGCAGAACGTGTTGGTGACCGCGTGCCTGGTGGTCACGCTCTACCTGTTCTGGGTCGTTCAGGTGAGTCAGCCTTGAGTGGACTGTAGATGATGCTGTTGGTGGTTTATTATTATAAACATATATAAGATATTCCTTCAGTTTAATGCTATTATCTAAGTACGGAAGAGTCTCCAAAACAAAATATTGAGATTAAAGTCAGAACTCTGAGGAAAAAGTCTAAATTCTGACTTTAATCACCGAATTTTGACTTGTTCTAGTCTTGTTCTAGTTTGACTTGTTTATTTTTTAAACTTTTGATCACATCCCAACATTCTCACCTGAATTCTCATATTCTTCTATATCCAAATCCTATTTGAATTTAAACCACCTATAAATAAATGCTGCTGGAAATGTAACTTCATTTGATAATTTTCACAAATCCAGATCTTATCTTCATCTATTTTTGCACATCTTTTTTAAAACATGCAATTAAACCAATCTTACTGATTGTCCTAAATCCATTGCTTTTTTGCATTTAATACATGGACTTTTAATGTGAGACATGAACGTTTTCCCCCATGCTTTATCAGTATATGGAAACTTCCCCAGTGTGGCTCTCTTTAATTTATATTATAGGTGAGTAACAGCAGGTTGTGCAGGAGTCTTGTTAATACAAGTCATTGTTAAATAAGACTAAATGGCCACAAGTGTGATGAGATATATGGGTGGGGCATGAGTCTGGAGCATCACTATTTTGGAGATTGACTGGTGCAGGAAAGTAGACTGAGACAGGATGCCACATTGGTCCTTTTGCCATGATCATATGAAACTAAAACTGTCTTCATAAATGCTACCTACACTGGTCGGTTTCACTCTGAATCTTAAGACTAAAGTCAAAATGTAATCCATAATAGAGGTGCTTCTGATAAACAGAGCAACAGAAATGTCACTTAAAAGTCAAAAGGAACAGGAGTTTCTCCAGATATGACCTGGATGACTGATCATCTGTATGAACATATATGCAGTGTAACTGTATCATGACTGTACCATTTGTTCTACATTTAGTCACTGGTGTCTATTGCAGCTTTCACTACAGTTATTAATCATCCGAGACTTTCCCTAGTTTCTGTCAGCCTTCTGTTTTTCACATCACCTAACCACCGAATCAAAACATCAGTATTTTGTGTTTTCCAGAATCAAGAGGCTTCTGAAGATAATGTACACATACAATTTAACCCAATAACAGGTGAGAAATATAACATTTATCTTTTTATTCAACACTCATATTAGAAAATGGGTACTTTTCATTTTCTCAAAAAGCGAAACAAGATTTAACCTTTTTCTCCTTTTCTATCATCCCCTTCTCTATCTCACACCCCTCAGTCAACTCAGGAAATACGACAGCGCAGTTTGGTCAAGTTAAAAGCAGCAACATGATGAGTCTCGCTGATGGGAAGAATGATGCGATCCACATCAAATGCACTGGACCCTATGTTTTGTATATGAAAGTGTGTTACAAGAGCATGGATGGAACGGAGACCGGGGGGGTCATGGAGCTGCAGGTGTTGGGGAGAAATGTCAGCTCTTTCTCCCTGCAGACTACACAGGAGGCCTGCAGGGGGCTCCACAGTACAGCCTACCTCAGAGAAAAGGAGGAAGCTCGTCTGCACTTGTACCCCACGGAGGGGTTCAAGTTTGAGAACATGACTGTGGGACTGAGCTATCTGCTGGGGAGCCGGTGTGAATACTGAAGAGCGCAGATGAACAACAAAGACATGAAGATTGAAAATGAACCGGGGCAATGAAGGGAGCTCTGCACATGTTTATCTGCTGCTGTGAGAACGGACACACTCAGCAGGACTCACACTGAGGGCATCCCTTTAGCTGTGTGAACTCCTCCAGCGATGCAGTTCGAATGTCAGCAAGAAATAAACAAACAAGTTGAGATTTGTTATTCTCATATAAAACTCAACTTAGCAAATAGCTACTACTTTTTTTTGTCCAACATTGGGCCACTGATCTTGAATCAATTTTATTGATTTATTTATTTCTATATAACTATAGATTATTATCAGATAATAGTGAGATCAATTGTGTCAAGATACTCAGGTAACTTACTATAATGTAAGATATGATATAAACAATTTTTTAACATGTGGAACCATTCATTGTTGGTATTTTGTCTGATGAAGGACTGTATGCTCATCATTTATCAAAACACTGGCTTATACTTCTGATTCAAGTGTTTTTTTAAGGAAGCTTCTTGAAGTTTGCTTTTAAAAGGCACTAAGTCACATTAACATAAGCACCTTTTTATGTGTTGAGCTCTCCTTCATATGTTAGTGCTTTGTACAGAGAGAAATGTTTTTTAAAAAAAAGCAATTTTGCAGTTGCCGTAGTTTTAATAGCGTATATACAGTATATTTATTGTTAAAATATGTATTGTTTGTAATTTATTTGCAAGTTGTGCATTTATTCATCATGTGAAGCCCCAATATCATAAAGTTGTGGGGCTCCAAACAGTTTTTACTTCTCCTGCATTTCCCCACTAGGACGCAGTCTCTCACCGACAGTCCCACTGATATTTGTTTATTTGGATGGAGAAGGGCTGGTGCTCCTCGGTAGTTAAACACATGTCAAGCAGGTTTTAAAAGCTGTAATAACCTCAGGGTAAAGACCAAAGAGGAGGCGTGAAGAGGGAACTTCTCTCTTTTGATTTCATCTGCAGAGGGCTCTCTGTGATGTTTCCAACATGCTTGTCTTTTTAATCTTGCTTGTAGTTATAAAGCAAGAACCAAGTGTTGATCGTATACTGTATTAGTGATGCTATGTTATTTGAAATAAAAAGCCATATTGTAATAATGATGTATGATATTTTTGAAGTATGCTTTAACATTGCACTGTCTTCAAACCATAATGTAGTAGGTTTAATGTTCATCCATTTAAAAATGTTACATTTAAAAATGTTTAAATCATTTTATCAGAGATCATCTGTTCAATCACATTTTGAATATCAGTGATGGTTCAATTGGTTACGGTCTATATTGGTATGAAAGTGAGCGGATGATTTGATATGAGAATGCTACTGCACTGTATAATAATCCAGTAGATAAACTGTGTAGCTACCTCATTAGGCTTTGGCACTGATAACCTGTTGGATTGAAACTTTAATAAAATGGAGTTTCCCCTTAGCAATAATCTCTTTGTAATCACCTCCCTGTTGGCTCACTCTCTGTCAGCAGTTTCATCATCATTACCCGTTGTGTGTTTCAGTGTTTATCCAAAAGGGAAAGTGAATTGAAGGAGTCCTCTGGCGTCACACGATTTTCATCATCTGGGTTGGAAGACCTGAATCAGACAGTTGGCTTTTTTTTAGGCTGGCTCCTGTCGTTTCTAATAATAGAACAACAGCAATATTTCCATTGAAAGCCTGTTTGGGCTCAGCAAGCTTCACAACATCGGTGGAAAATACCTTCAAGAGTACAGAGTGTTACACGCTGTGACAGTTGTGATGGTATCAGCAAGAAGGATGGGTTAGGATGAAATGTCTATCTTTAGCACCAACAACTAGTAGGTACATGTTTACGCAAACAAGTCTTTACAAACTTAAAACCAGTTAAGTATCCTTGAAATGCATTGGAGTTGTAATTATCAGGCCTTGTTATTATACAACTTTGTATCTATCTATCTATCTATCAAAAATCAGTGTCTATTTGTTCAATTTGAAGAAAATCTAAAATATAACGGAAGGGAACTTTGACCCGCAGAGAGGCACGAAGAAATTATAGTATAGTATCATTGACATACGTGATAATCGTAATATTAAAACACCATTCTACATCTGATTTACAAAACACAATAGGTGACAATATTCAAGACAATTGTAACTGTCAGTTTTTATTTTAATCCATAACTTTAGCTTGCATCCATTAGCTCTGGTGGTGGAAAGCGCTGTGTCACTGATTATTGTGCGAATTTTAAGATTTCATATTTGTATTTTGTGCCTCTCTACTGGGACATGTTTACATGCTTTAATGTTCCAAAAGTGCTTTACTTTTCTCATACTGCCTGTGCTGCTGCACCTCTATTCACCCTCTGTCTAAAACCAGAACCCAGTCAACTCTGTTGAGATTGGTGAACCGCTGACAGGTGAGACTTGATTTGTAGAGTCTTTGCTACTCTCTGTGCCTTTATGGTGATACTGCTCTTGTAAAAATGTTGTTTGCTACAGTTTATTACAATGTTACCTCAGAAAGTGCAAAGGGCAGCACATGGAAGTTACAAATAAATGGTGGATGCTCCTTTCTGAATATCTTGTTTGAAAAAAAACACACCAACAATAAGGCTATTTTGAGGCAACTGAGACTATTTCTTTGTTTTTGTGTTTTTTTTTGCTTTTCCTATTATTATTTTAGAGGGACTAAATTGAATAGATGGCTTATGCCACAGGCACATGAGGGCCACATTCTGGGTCGGTTTGCTACTCTCTGTAATATGGACCATGTATCAGCTTAAGGTACTCTATCACTAAGAGGAAGAGACTTTCCCTCCACACTCCAAGGCCCAATATGAGGCCTTACATCTGGAAGTCAACGATACTTATGATTTTGGATATTATTTTGTCATACATTTTTCGGTTATAGTTTTGGGGATGTAAGAAATTATTTAAATGTAGGATTTCATGGATTTAAAATAAAGGCAATAGTCACCATGCAAAGTAAAGGGTCAATTAAAAGGGTCAATTAAAGTAATTACTCTATTTTGGATTTTTTTAATAATTATTCTATTCGTACATTCAATTCCCACAAACCTCAAAACAAAACAATTATTTAGAATTCTTACTGTTGCAGCAAAAAAAAAAGCATGTGTATATTTGTGTATATGTGTATGTATGTATGTTGGTGTGCTTGTATATGGGCATATGTATGTATATGTATAATATACATGTATATATATATATATATATATATGTACGTGAGTGTGTTTAAGTAGATGCCTGAGTACATGTGTAGATATTTGACATTTCAAACAACCCCTGTGCACTTTTTCGTTTTTATTGAATTTGACTAATTTTGTTTGGTATTTCCTTTGTCATTTTCGGGTCTCTAAAAATATATGATTTGCAAAACTGTACTCTTAATATAATGTGACCCCAAATAAATAAAGAATTAAAAAAGACAAGTGGTCAAGACAGGTGGTTGGTTGTGGTTTTGTCCTGGTGAGAAGTATTGCAATACCAAGTGATAGTCCCAATCCTGAAAGCATTTAAATAAGCTTAATTTATTTAATAATTGTTGCAGGCCTTTTGTAGGAAGTTGCTCAAAATGAAAATAACCCCACAGCTGTAGTGTTGCAAAAATAAAAACCAATGCAAACTGATTTATTCCCATGACTTGTTTTTAACTTTTGTAAGATGATTAAAAAGTCTGAAGAACAGGTTTATTTCAGTTATTAAAAACAGGGTTGGTGCTTTAGGGACTTTTGTGGTGGCATTGATGGCTCTGCCCAATATTTTCCTGACTTGGAAATCACCATTTCGTTCAGACATTCATGGTTCCCAGAGGATGAATCCTACTTACTTTGATAAAACGATGATTCTCTATTTCTTCAAGTGGCATGGATGTGGACTCAATGTTTTTGTGTGCAGCCGCCAACCATCCCGAGACAGCATGACCCACCTGAAGCACCTACATGAGGACAGTAATGCTTATACTCAGAGTGAGAATGAAGAATGTGAAAAGTCTCCAACACATCAACAGTGTCCCTCATCTCTTCAACTGTCTTTTATACCTTCTTAAAAGCTTGAACGTTGAACCGTTTACAATAAAAGTGAAGATCCATGCGGAGATGTCTCCTGAACTCATGAAGGCTACTCACAGATCTGTTAGTGTTCAAAGTGGGAACTCAGTGAGAGTTCAGAGTAAATCCCTGTGTTTTTCAAGAATAACTCGACTGTGGTTTCAGGTTTACAGCAGTTTAACGAGGACAGGTTTCTCTACAGGTAGCAAAATGATGAAATACGAACATGCCGACCTTTAGTGGGCCACATCTCTGTTCTGATATCTTCATTAAGTATTTGTGCTGGTGATTGTCGTTGGCTATACCCTGGTTATTTTAATGTGTAATGGTTTTTAAAGCTATTTTAAAAATAGTAATCTTTCTTTACACTATCTCAGAATGACTCAGTACTGCAATAATATTCATCGCGAAATTAGAAAGTCATTTTCAGTGTCTATTTGCAAATTACTTATCAATCGCAGTCACCTGGTTATAACCTTTGTACATTTTTTAGCAGATGAAGAAAATTGTAATGAAATAATTGCCCAAGAAATATGTACTGTATTGATATATAGCGCTTCATTCAGTCTTTACGAGTCCTCACACTTCTGCAAGTCATCATTCACCCACACTGAACAAATTAAACATTGACTTTAATTAAGTGTATTATGTCAACAGCTTCCACATAATTGTATTAGGTTAGTTAAAAGCAATAGTATTAATTTGAACCTATTCTTTTTTTATTGAAACATAATATTATTGCTTTCAACTAACCTAATACAATTATGTGAAATCTGTTGACATAATACATGTAAAGTCAGCCTTTCAGTTTTATCAGTCTACAGAGCAATGTGCTATTTACTCAAGAACTAAGATCCCATGCCGTTAAGTTGCCCAACGACACATCGACATGTTGACTGAAAGGGCTGGGATCAGTCACCTTTCCGATAAGAACTTGACGGCATTCCCTCACATCCACAGTCGCCTAATACAGTATTTAAGAAGCTTTTTATTTCTCATGCACAAATATTAGATGCGTTTCAATGCACTATTTTGTTGCATTTTATTGGAAATAATATAGGTCTTGATAGACAGTTTTAGGACAGAACCAACCGTGGGGTTTTGGGCATATGTTTTTCCAGAAAATGCACTGAGGCCTTAAGCAGTAGCAATTGGTTTGTTAAACCAAGCATTGTTCCACGTCTGAAATGTTCTACCCTCAATATTAAAGCACAAAACATAAGGTGAAGGAGGGGTTTAGTTAAATCAGCTTATTTTGTATTTATTGCCTGTGTCCCAGGCTACAGCAACAAGTTTGGTGCTTAAAGTTGAGCACATCGCCAGCCTTGTCTTTTAATCGCTTCCTGTCGTTCAAAAACAGTTTGCCATAAGTTTCCTAACATGTATGCCAAGCCCTGACATCTTTTCCATGGTGAATGTTACTATAATTGAGGCCAGCTTCTTGAAGAAACCTACTTTTAAAACCTGTAGGACTAATTATTTAACTTTATTTTAATGTCCTAAAAAGGGATCAACAGCATTAATTTGAGGCTGATTTTCTTCAACTCTCCCTTAAATAGACTGATAAACAACAGACCAATCCTCACTCTGTAGATCAGGGGTGGGGAACCTTTTTCCTCTCAAGGGCCATTTCAATTTTTACAACATCCTCCGAGGGCCGTAAAAATGATTGAACTCAACGTCTGCTTAAAAAACTAAAATCACAGCCCATTCATTTCGCCTTTCTTTCATGCTGTGCAAAGAAAATGCAACCTCTTAATCCAGATATTTGACCATGACCCGCACATGCATGCACCGTGGCATGACCACCAAAACAGAAATATATGGACACAAGATGTGTGCAAATGTATTTAGTTTCATATCCATGTGGATATGATTTAAGTGGGGGGGAATGTTTGACCTCTGTCATTGCCAACAAAGGGTATATATCAAAGTATTGATATGAGCTTTTGTTATTGACCAAATACTTATTTTCCACCATAGTTCTTTTTTCCAACTGAAAGAGTTTTTATCAATAAATAATATTTTATCTGAGTTTCAATCTGGTTTTAGGAAAAATCACAGCACTACAACAGCTGCCTTAAAAGTAGTAAATGATCTTATTTACTTCTTAGACAATAGAGAGCATTGCGCAGCACTTTTTATTGACTTGTCAAAGGCTTTTGACACAGTGGATCATGCCTTACTGTTACAAAGACTTGTTAGTATCGGTCTTTCAGGTAAGGCTGTCTGTTGGTTCACGAATTATCTTTCATGCAGATCCCAGTGTGTGCGGGCAGAAGGCTTAACTTCAACATCTCTTCCGGTATCCAAGGGTGTGCCACAGGGATCTGTTTTAGGACCATTGTTATTTATTATTTACATTAACAGTCTTAATAACAATGTTTTGAATGCAAATTTGCATTTTTATGCTGATGATACAGTTATTTATTGTTCTGCGTCCACCCCGAAGCAGGCTCTTTGTCAGCTCCAGAATGCTTTTAACATTGTACAATCCAACATGTGTTATTTGAAACTTGTTTTAAATGCTGCCAAGACAAACCTAATGATGTTCTCGAAAGCAAAAGCCAAGGTCTTGAACCTTCCTCCTATCACCACCTTGCAGGGGACGGAGGTTGAATCTGTGTTGCAGTATAAGTATCTTGGAATTATAATTGACAATTCGCTCTCTTTTAAACCACACATTGTGGAACTCTTGAAAAAATTAAGAATAAAATTAGGTTTTTTCTTTAGAAACAAGTCTTGTTTTTCCTATGAGGCCAAAAAGAGACTAGTGTCTGCAACCTTTCTGTCTGTGCTGGATTATGGAGATGTGGTTTATATGAATGCATCTTCTCAGTGCCTTCACTCGCTGGACACCGTCTACCATGGTGCACTGAGATTCATCACAAACCTCAGATCCTTGACGCACCACTGCAATCTATACACTCGTGTTGGATGGTCTTCCCTGACCACGCGTAGACTGAAACATTGGCACATCCTTATATATAAGGCTATTCTTGGTGCTCTTCCCCCTTATCTAAGTATGTACATAAATAAAAAATGCACTGGATCCTATCGGCTTCGCTCAGAGAACTTTTTCCTTTTAACTGTACCAAAGGTCCGTACTGAACTTGGGAAAAGAGCGTTCACTTACGCTGCCCCTCAAGCTTGGAACCTGCTTCAAACTGAGCTGAAACTCAGAGAGCTGGTCTCATTAGAAACACTCAAAGCAACTTTAACTGACCTCGAAGCAGGCCGCTGTGTCTGTAAATGCTTTGGCTAAACTTGGTGTATGACTGTGTTGTGATTGTGTTTTTTTTTTTTATTGTTTGTAACTGTAAAACTGTCTGAAACTGTGCTGTTACCATTCTTGGGCCAGGACTCTCTTGAAAAAGAGATTTTTAATCTCAATGAGACCTATCCTGGTTAAATAAAGGTTAAATAAAATAATAAAATAGTTTGCAAATAACCAGGAAGATTTTTTTTTAATGTTGAAGTTAAAAGCATCAATCTCGTGCACTTTGAGAGTAAAATTAATAGATCTATGGATACATCTCTCAACACCCATATGAAACAAAACTGTAAGCAGATTTTTTTTCTTTATGGATATTCTTGGAATAAACGATAGACGCGTCCCGGCCCGGAACCGCGTTCTGGTGCTCTCCGTTAGAACTACACTCCTGTCAGACGAGACATATACCACGTGATGACACGTTAGGCTCGTGTTGTGTTCAAAGACCCTGACCTTGGCCAGGAAAAACAGGCACTCGCTTGTTATTTTGCGGTCTAAATTTCTTGAATTTTTTTCTTTTTTGCGTGTGTTTATAAATTACCTCGAGGGCCGTAGCAAATGTTCTCGCGAGCCATATACGGCCCGGAGGTTCCCCACCCCTGCTGTAGATGATTAAACTGAAAATCCTAACCAACTATAATAAATATCTAGATCAGACTGTGCAAAGAGGCAGACAGATAAGCAGTTTTACATTGCTGTGAGTTGTTTTCCAGGTCAAGTGTAGAACGTGTCGTCACTGAGATTTGTACTCCGATAGGACCGAAGCCAAGACGCCGGATACCGAAACGACAATGATGCAAGAGTTGTCTGTGTGTGGGAGGGACAATAACAGTGATGTAACAACAGCCAGTTTCTCTCAAGGAAAAGTTTCCAACTTAATAGGTAAACGAGTAGGCTGAAACACAGAGAAGAAACTGGCAGATTGTTTAAAATACCTCTAGGTTTTGCCGCCCCTGCATTTTAGTGAAACATGTTGCACAAAAGAAAGAAGGGAATGTTGCACCATATGCATCATGTGCTAGCCAAGTCTTATGAAAATATACATTGCAGCCTTACCTATGCTGTCATGTTTATAGTAGGCTATTGCTGTTTATAATGCACCTGAAAATACATTTTCTTTATGTGACAAAGCTGCAATTTATAATATAACAAACACAGAGAGATACCTTGGCAGTGGCTTCAGTTGTTTATTCATGCTCAATAATTTCTCTGTTTTAACGGAAACTAAAGTATTTATTCGACGAAATATGCGATCTAGCTCCATGATCAGAAAGTGTGCCTGCCTGTGCAAGTATAGCTGACAGGTCGAGGCGATCGCACTCAGGCGACTCAGACGTGTGTGAAAATGGATGTAGGCGTATACGGGGGGGATAATGAATGATTGAGTAATGCATTCTGTGGAGTGTGTGAGGAGCGAAGCCAAAAACAAACAACGATAGTTTAGACTAGTGTTAATGCAAATACGGCAAATACCTTTTAAATAGGAACAAACTGTCTTTAAACAAAACCTGCTAGCATAATTGCGCTTTATATTCCAGCTCTACAGGATATAGATTTGATGTTTTTTCAGTTAAGCTCTGGTAGATCATTAAATAAAGCGACATAAAAGGCAATATCCCTGTGTAATTTTTAAACCAGTATTGCTGTGCGGGTGTGTGAGGGATTCCCTCTTGTCCTGTAAGCTTTTTATTGAACAGGGGCGGAGTTAAGCTCAGGATTCCCACTTTCTCTTCTTGTGTGTGGGAAGACAGGGCCTATATTAATGAGCAAAGAAGCAATCTCCTCAACTAGTATCACAGTCTTTCTGCATGATGGGGAGAGACCAAACAGGACAGGATGAAGCACTGGTGGAGGTGAGGGTGACAATGGAGCATTTGGAAGCTGAACATCAAACCAGAGGTTCACCTGCTAACCGCCGAAGCTGCTTCAAATGTGCCTTTGTTCTGGCATCAGTGATGGGATTGGTCACTTTGGTTCTGGTGGGGGGCTTCTTCCTGCATTTCTTCCTGTCACACAGCCAGGTGAGAAATACCTCATAGCATTTATTAAAAGTTCTTTATGCAAGGATGATATCTCCTGTACTGTCTCTATTTATGCATGTCTGTTGATCATTCATCTGTCTTTCTACAGGAAACCCAAACATGTGGGGATACAGCAACAACAAACGTTTACCATGAACTAACGAGTAAGCATCACTTATATAAGTAAATTGCTTTTAATATTATTATTCAGAGTTTTATTCCTCAGTGTTCTGATGGAAAATACTTCCCTTTCCTCCATAGATGGACGTCGAAGTTATGACTTCTTTGAGGTTAAAAAACCTGCAACCTACCTAATCTACGTATGGCTGAGGTTCTCAAATGTCACCGAGGATGTCACTCTCATGCACAAGCTGGACAACAATGACAGAACCCTGCAAAAGAAGAAAATCATAGAGGGAGAGGTCTTCTTTTTAGAAAGAGCCAAACTGACTGATGGCAGTTTAAGCATTAACATCAGGTCTCACTACACTAACAGCACGTTCCTTGTCTATAAACTGTGTGGATGAGCGCTGAATGAGAAACTACTCTGTTGTAGCAGAAAAGCCATGTTAATGATAGCTGAATCGAAGCAGAAGCTGATAAGGTGAAGCTGATCCTTGAATTTGAAATATAAAAATATGTTGAGAAGAAATTCAACATGGAAAGATGTCTCATAACGGTAATGTTAACTCATAATGTGCTGTACTGTTTTCGCATCCATTCAAGTGTTAATCACACTCTGACAAGACAAAGTTCCTTGTTAGTCATTTTCATCTCTCTGATTGACTTCTGTCGCCTGGAAGGAGGACCAACCCAGTACATGTTTGATTTCCAAATCATCGTTTGTCATATTAAAGCTTCCAAAATGGACACAGATGGAAGGAGTTAACCCTGTACAAATCACTATAAACGACAATTTGCTTACTGAGAATAATGCTGGCTTTGTATTAAATGTGATTCTGTTGTGAGTTTACTGGCAGCTAGATTTTAACACACTTTCATTCTGAGTATAGGCATGCCATATTGGTATTAGTCCAGAATGGTATGGTATCCAAATAGCAGCAGTAACAGTAATGCCCTCTGAAATCAATGTGTGGTTTTCTTATGCATGTTCTTATAATAAAGCTGACTTTACTATAAGTTTGTTATGTCTTTGGTTCTCTGTTTTTTTTCCTCTCAAATGTTGTATGATTTTATTTGGAATTTAAAAGAAAAGTTGACATACCTTCAAGTTTGTTTTTACTACAATACCGGCAACTCCATATCTAGATTTAAAGAGTAATGGATCGATGCAATGGTTTCTACTGTCCATACTAGATGCTAAATGCTTCTGTCCTCAATTAAAAAAAACTCCATGTTACTTATCTGAAATATATCTTATGGTGTAAAACGTCTATAAATAAGCCAGACAGCCATTTAAAAAGGCTGATAACAAATGTAAAAAAACACAATAGCAATTTAGCTAAGAAGCTTATACGATATTAAGCAGTTCCCTTCGGCATCTATTATGTTGGTTATTGTTAGCTGTAAATTTCTCTTGCCTAAAGAGGAAGTAAGAGTTATCATCATGATGCAATGTTTGAAGTCTACACTGCCTACCTCAAGCACCCGCCCAGCACACAAGAGTGGCACTGCTTCTATCAAAAACCAAACACAAATCCCAATGTTTATTTTACCCTCAAGGGATTTATAAACACTTGCACAGGGTCAGACTGGAAGTAAAAAATGTACCTCAGGAAAAAGATCGTAAAACGTTCATGTTCAGATGATTTAATATAATAATGCGTTTTCATCATAGTCATAAAATTGTTCATATTATTTTTATTATGTTCTTAAAAAGGTCTGCAGCCAGTATTATTCTTATGAGCTGTGATTTAAAAACTGCTTTGACAATATGCATGTCGGAATTGTTGATTAATCAATCAATATTTCCTTGTATTTCATATTATTTTGTATGTTTGATTTGTATTAACACACACCGGAGCTATTAAAAAAACCGGTACCCCTTTACAATAACATTACCCTTATAAAGGATTCATAAAGGGTTTAAAATTAGGTTATTAATTGGGTTGTAAACACTTTATTAATGGCTACTTAGCGAGAATCAACTCAGTGAACAACAGATACCAAGGATGCTGGCTGATGAAGAAAACAAAGTAAGCTAAGTAGCCAATATAAGGCTTTGCAGTACAGATAGATGTGGGCTCACTACTTGGCAAGCAACCGGTCACAGTTGCCCTGTTTATCTCATGCCTTATAAAAGCTTATTAATGATTTATAAAGTGTTCACAACCTAATTAAAAATGAATTACAAACTATTCGCAAACCCTTTATAAGCGTAGTCTTATTGTAAAGTGGTATCAAAATACCTATTACATGACAGTGCTAAATTAAAACTTCAAATAAAAACGTTACCTCCCAGACTGCCCTGCCCTATAAACCAACACATATTGTGTCTGTTACATATTTCATTATATGAAACTATTCAGACTTTGAACAAATGAGAAGAGAGAGTGGGAAAAACGTGTTTCACTGGATTTATAAACACACCTGAGATTTCAGAGTCATTTGAACTGGCAGGTGTTGTCCTGAAATTATATGTAGTATTGTTTCCTGTTGTCTGTACTTTCTGTACCAACAGAAATACTGTGAGGATCTGCAGTACTTCCTCCTTCTTTTTCCCCTGTCTGTGTTTGTTTTGTCTGTTTGTTTGTCTGTGTGTCTGTCTCCCTTGGCTGGGCGTGGCTACCTCCTCAGCTGCTGCTCATCTCACTGATTGCCACTATCACCTGCACTTGCTTAAAACCCTGGTTCCCATCTTCAGACTTCGCCAGTTCTTCGTTTATTCTTCAGTGGTAAACTATCGTCCAGGCCTACAAGTGTTTTTTACATACTCCAGCCGCTCTGCCTGCCACGTCCAGCCTCCCCTCCTTATCAGCCCAGCTCCACGTCTTCCCCCTACGTGTGCTTCGTCAACTCCTTGTCAGTGTCGTGGACAAAATAAAGCCTTTTTGACACTTCACCACAGTCTCAGTTGTAGTGCTTGCATAGCGAGTTCTCATCTCCAGTCACTTCTCGGGAAACAAATACAGGTTAACTATAAACAATGTTTTCGTTTCACTGTAGAACTTCCTATTAAAAAGAGAAACTCTCTTTAAATAGTTTCAATAATACATTACCTGTATATACATTGCAGCTGTCAGAAGTTAGCCTACCATCAGTGGCGGCTGGTGGACAGGGGTGGGGAATCTTTTGATTCAGTTCACTTTAAAGATTCGTTCACTGATTCGTTCACCGGTTCGCGAACGACTTCTGGTGATTTGCACGTTCGCGAACGATTCGTCTTTGTACTTAATTCGTTCAGTGAGTCTTCACTACTGCCGAAGTCCGTACAAGAAGTTTGCTGGCGTAAAATGTATGATATTAAAAGTAAACACATTTTACACCTCACCTTGTTGCCCCACGAATTATGCTCTTGGAATAGGCTACATATTATTTAAGAAATATAATTGGCCATTGTTAAATCCATGGTTAAATCTCATAAATGTGTGCCTGACTATACGATGTATTACAGCAGGCTAGCACGTTATACTTTCAAACTCATGCACGTACTATGTGGCCTAACTTAAATCCCAAAGCATTAAACTCCATTTGGCCGAGTTCAAAGTGAATAAAAAAATATATCCTCTACATCGGTGACGATTTATTCATATTCTATGTACCCATCTATGTTTGTTTACCTTTAGCTAGCGGCTAAGCTAGTGGGACGCTACGGAGCCCAGCTATCCGCCCTCTGAAGCTTTTAGGGCCGACAGGGGTAAGAGAATGTCCCGCTAACGCTGTGTGTGTGTGTGTGTGTGTGTGTGTTTCACATTAGCGCGACGCTATGGAGCTCAGGTATCCGCCCTCTGAAGCTTTTAGGGCCGACAGGGGGAGGAGAATGCAACGCTGTGTGTATTTATCGCTAAGCTAGCGGCTAAGCTAGCTGGACGCTACGGTTCAGGTATCTGTCATCTGAAGCTTTTAGGGCCGACAGGGGGAGGAGAATGTCCCGCTAACGCTGTGTGTGTGTGTGTGTGTGTGTTTCACATTAGCTGGACGCTATGGAGCTCAGGTATCCGCCCTCTGAAGCTTTTAGGGCCGACAGGGGGAGGAGAATACAACGCTGTGTGTATTTATCGCTAAGCTAGCTGGACGCTACGGTTCAGGTATCCGTCCTCTGAGGCATTTATGGCGGACAGGTTGAGGAGGATGTCCCGCTCCTGTGTGTGTGTGTGTGTGTGTGTGTGTGTGTGTGTGTGTGTGTGTGTGTGTGTGTGTGTGTGTGTGTGTGTGTGTGTGTGTGTGTGTGTGTGTGCGTGTGTGGGTGGGTTGTGTGTGTGTAACGGAGCTCAGATGAGAGGGCTCTGATTACAGTTTTAATCCTCTGTCAAACTGCAGTATCATCACTGAGCGATCAGAACTCGCGACAGGGGAAGCAAATACAGACATCACACGACGTAGCTTTAGGTAGCAAAACACGGATATATGCTCACCTTTTGCTGTTATTCTGATCAAAAACGAGAACAACGCAGCTGAAGGTTAATCCATAGGTTAATCCAATGTGTCTGTCACTTTGCAAAAATTATTGATAATTCAATTTTTATGTCAAAAACTGAGTTTTCATTAGCTGCTAATGATAGCTTCCAGAGTAATTGACAGCTTCCTGTTTTGTCTCCTTGGATACGAGTCCAAACAACTCACAGTGCACCGGGCGCTGACGTAGGCGCCCTGTGACCATCAGATTTGACGACGCTGATTGGCTGAAATTATGTTTTGGCGGCATAGTTTAAAGATAGCAACAGTCAGCTGCTAGTGGCTGCTGCTGCACTGGTTGAGGGCTCCTCTCTTAGGCCCAGACGACGAGAGACAGAGAGAGAGGGTAATGATACATGGCAAGGCCAGGCAGGAAACATGTGACTTATCAGTAACTTTAGACATCGTAACACAATTTTAAACGATATTTTATTGTAGATTATACATTTTACTGATACCAATTATATAATATTTACCTTGTTCATTCAAAATAAAATAAAAAATAAAAAGATATTTTTTTAAAAATATTTTTTTATTTTTTATTTTTCATGTTGGAAGAGGTGGGGCGACGCCCCTAGCGCCCCTATGGGTCGGCCGCCACTGCATCGGGTCTAACTACTACACTAACAGCTTGTTCCTTGTCTATAAACTCTGACCAGGCTGAAATCAGACTTTCCGCGTGAGCAACACAAACTGCTGTCAGGGCTCCATATTTTCATGTGACATTACCCTGTATAAAGTGTCTTAATGCTCTAGAAGATGTTATGCCATTTCTAATCTAAAACCAGTTGAGTAGCACTTGAAATGTTATAGCTCTATGAAACCTGATGTACTTATATGATTCTGTTTTCTTCAAGTTTGTATCTTGTTGGTCGAACGCACTTATTGTAAGTCGCTTTGGATAAAAGCGTCAGCTAAACGCAATACATGGAGTTTTTTTAATTGAGGACAGAAGCATTTAGCATCCAGTATGGACAGTAGAAACCATTGCACCAATCAATTACTCTTTAAATCTAGATGTGGAGTTGCAGGTATTTTAGTAAAAACAAACTTGAAGGTATGTCAACTTTTCTTTTAAAATCCAAATAAAATCATACAACATTTGAGAGAAAAAAAAACAGAGAACCAAAGACATAACAAACTTAAAGTAAAGTCAACTTTATTATAAGAACATGCATAAGAAAACCACAAATTGATTTCAGAGGGCATTAGTGTTACTGCTGCTATTTGGATACCATACCATTCTGGACTAATACGTATGGCATGCCTATACTCAGAATTAAAGTGTGTTCAAATCTAGCTGCCAGTAAACTCACAACAGAATCACATTTAATACAAAGCCAGCATTATTCTCAGTAAGCAAATTGTCGTTTATAGTGATTTGTACAGGGTTAACTCCTTCCATCTGTGTCCATTTTACAAGCTATGACAAACGGTGATTTGGAAATGAAACATGTACCGGGTTGGTCCTCTTTCCAGGCGACAGAAGTCAATCAGAGAGATGAAAATGACTAACAAGGAACTTTATCTTGTCAGAGTGTGATTAACACTTGAATGGATGCGAAAACAGTACAGCACATTACTAGTTAACATTACCGTTATGGGACATCTTTCCATGTTGAATTTCTTCTCAACATAGTTATATATTTCAAATTCAATGATCAGCTTCACCTTATCAGCTTCTGTTTCGATTTAGCTATAATTAACATGGCCTTTCTGCTACAACAGAGTAGTTTCTCAGTCAGCGCTCATCCACACTATGTTAACACCTGTGGCCGCACCTTTTGTTTGCAGCTCACTTCCGGAAGAAAATCACATCCCACCTTGTGATTCTTGAGAAATCAGAGCAAACACACCCGCTCTCTCCACAGCAAACATAGCTGTGAAACAACTTCACTTTTCATGAAACTAACTCCTGATAAGTGCACACGTGGATCCGGAGAAATTGCATAACATCTTCTAGAGCAGTGGTTCTCAACCTGTGGTACGCGTACCACTGGTGGTACGCCAGCTCCCGCTAGTGGTACGTGGAGGAATCTGACATATAACAAATATTAAAAAAAAAATATTACATTTTTTTTTTTTTTTTAATTATTATTTTTTTTACTTAAAGGAGACCTATCATGCTATATTTGAATTAGTTTTTTTCAAGTTTGTATCTTGTTGGTCGAACGCACTTATTGTAAGTCGCTTTGGATAAAAGCGTCAGCTAAACGCAATACATGGAGTTTTTTTAATTGAGGACAGAAGCATTTAGCATCCAGTATGGACAGTAGAAACCATTGCACCAATCAATTACTCTTTAAATCTAGATGTGGAGTTGCAGGTATTTTAGTAAAAACAAACTTGAAGGTATGTCAACTTTTCTTTTAAATTCCAAATAAAATCATACAACATTTGAGAGAAAAAAAAACAGGGAACCAAAGACATAACAAACTTATAGTAAAGTCAACTTTATTATAAGAACATGCATAAGAAAACCACAAATTGATTTCAGAGGGCATTAGTGTTACTG